>NC_056457.1:33203685-33208685 GCF_018296145.1 Oncorhynchus tshawytscha | reverse complement strand
TGCTCTCCTCCTTTCTCTGTCTCTCTCTCTCTCTCTCTCTCCTCTCTCTCTCTCTCTCTCCCCCTCTCTCTCTCTCTCTCTCTCTCTCTCTCTCTCTCTCTCTCTCTCTCTCCCCCTCTCTCTCTCCCCCCCTCTCTCCCCCTCTCTATTTCCCTCTCTCTCTCTCCCTCTCTCCCCTTTCTCACCCCCTTTCACCCCTCTCTCTCTCTCTCTCTCTCTCCCCCCCCTATCTCCCTCTCTCTCACTCTCCTCCTTTCTCTGTCTCTTTCTCTCTCTCTTTCTCTCTCTCTCTTTCTCTCTCTCTCTCTCTCTCTCTCTCTGTCTCTCTCTCTCTCCCTCTCTCTCTTTCTCTCTCTCTCTCTCTCTCTCTCCCCCCTCTCTCTCTCCCCCTCTCTCTCTTTCTCTCTCTCTCCCCCCTCTCTCTGTCTCTCTGTCTCTCTCTCCATCTCTCTCTCTCTCTGTGTGAAAGTACCTACATGGTAAGTATGAACAGTGTGATAGTTTTATTAAAGAATTAATCTCTACTTTATCTCTGTTTAAAGAAATGTCCCCTGCAAATCTATAAATAAATGTCCCCTGCAAATCTATCTATAAATGTCCCTTGCAATCTATCAATAAATGTCCCTGCCATCTGTCAGCAGGAGTATTGATGAAGCAGCGCGGCCAGTTCTCTCAGAGGTGTAATTGTTCACGCTGACGCTCAGTGTCTCGTATCTCTGAGAGGGATGTTATTAATGATTTCTAATAAAGAGAAGCATTCATCAGGATAAAGTGTCTCTATCAATAAGGTGGTTCTACACTCACACACACGCATGCACACACGCCGAGCACACTCACACAAACACACATGTGCCCTCATACACACTCACACAAAAAACACATACACACATACACACCAAAACAACAACACACCAACCACACCATACACACCATACACACCATACACACCAAAACACCAATGCACCATACACACCATACACACCATACGCACCATACACACCAAAACACCAAAACACCAACCAGACCAATACACCATACACATCAACCAGACCATACACCATACACACTAATTCACAATACACACTAATGCACCAACACACCATACACACAAACACACCAAAACACCAACCAGACCAATACACCATACACATCAACCAGACCATACACCATACACACTAATTCACAATACACACTAATGCACCAACACACCATACACACCAAAACACCAAAACACCAACCAGACCAATACACCATACACATCAACCAGACCATACACCATACACACTAATTCACAATACACACTAATGCACCAACACACCATACACACAAACACACCAAAACACCAACCAGACCAATACACCATACACATCAACCAGACCATACACCATACACACTAATTCACAATACACACTAATGCACCAACACACCATACACACAAACACACCATACACACTAATACACCATACACACCATACACACTAATACACCATACACCCCAACACACCATACACACTAATTCACAATACACACTAATGCACCAACACACCATACACACTAATTCACCATACACACTAATACACCAACACACCATACACACTAATGTACCAACACACCATACACACTAGTACACTACACACACTATACACACCAACACACCATACACACTAATACACCATACACACCAACACACCAACACACCATACAGCCCAACACACCAACACACTATACACATCAACACACGAATACACCAACACACCATACACACCAACACACCATACACACTAATACACCATACACACCATACACACTAATACACCATACACCCCAACACACCATACACACTAATTCACCATACACACTAATACACCAACACACCATACACACTAATTCACCATACACACGAATAAACCAACACACCATACACACTAATGCACCAACACACCATACACACTAATACACCACACACACTATACACACCAACACACCATACACACTAATACACCATACACACCAACACACCATACAGCCCAACACACCAACACACTATACACATCAACACACGAATACACCAACACACCATACACACCAACACCCTATACACACCAACACACTAATAAACACCAACACACTATACACACCAACACACTAATACACCAACAGACTATACACACCAACACACCATACACACCAACACACTATACACACCAACACACTAATACACTAACAGACTATACACACCAACACACTATACACACCAACACAATAATACACCAACACACCATACACACCATACACACCAACACACCAACACACCATACACACCAATACACCATACACACCAATACACTAATACACCAACACACCATACACACCAATACACTAATACACCAACACACCATACACACCAATACACTAATACACCAACACACCATACACACCAATACACCAATACACCATACACACCATACACACCAATACACTAATACACCAAACACACCATACACACCAATACACTAATACACCAACACACCATACACACCAATACACTAATACACCAACACACCATACACACCAACACACCATACACACCAATATACCAATACACCAACACACCATACACACCAATATACCAATATGCCAACACACTATACACACCAACACACCATACACACCAACACACTATACACACCAATATACCAATACACCAACACACCAATATGCCTGTACACCAACACACCAACACACCATACACACTAATACACCATACACACCAACACACCAACACACCATACAGCCCAACACACCAACACACTATACACATCAACACACGAATACACACAACACACCAACACACTAATACACCAACAGACTATACACACCAACACACCATACACACCAACACACTATACACACCAACACACTAATACACCAACAGACTATACACACCAACACACTATACACACCAACACAATAATACACCAACACACCATACACACCATACACACCAACACACCACACACACCATACACACCAATACACTAATACACCAACACACCATACACACGAATACACTAATACACCAACACACCATACACACCAATACACCAATACACCATACACACCATACACAAATACACTAATACACCAAACACACCATACACACCAATACACTAATACACCAACACACCATACACACCAATACACTAATACACCAACACACCATACACACCAACACACCATACACACCAATATACCAATACACCAACACACCATACACACCAATATACCAATACGCCAACACACTATACACACCAACACACTATACACACCAACACACTAATACACCAACACACTATACACACCAACACACCATACACACCAACACACCAACACACCATACACACCAACACACTATACACACCAATATACCAATACACCAACACACCAATATACCAATACACCAACACACCAATATACCAATACACCAACACACCAATATACCAACACACCAATAAACCAACACACCAATATACCAACACACCAATACACCAACACACCAATAAACCAACACACTAACACACCAACCACACCGTACACCAACACATCATACACACCAATATACCAATACACCAACACACCAATACACCAACACACCAATATACCAACACATCAATACACCAACACACCAACACACCAATATACCAACACACCAATACACCAACACACCAATATGCCTACACACCATACACACCAACACACTATACACACCAATATACCAATACACCAACACACCAATATACCAATACACCAACACACCAATATGCCTGTACACCAAAACACCAACACACCAATATACCAATACACCAACACACCAATAAACCAACACACCAATAAACCAACACACCAATATACCAACACACCAATACACCAACACACCAATAAACCAACACACTAACACACCAACACAACATACACACCAATATACCAATACACCAACACACCAATATACCAACACACCAAAGCACCAATATGCCAATACACCAACACACCAACCACACCATACACACCAACACCCATACACACCAACACACCAACACACCAATATGCCAATACACCAACACACCAATATACCAATACACCAACACACCAATATGCCTGTACACCCAAACCCAAAACACCAACACACCAATATACCAATACACCAACACACGAATATACCAACACACCAATAAACCAACACACCAATATACCAACACACCAATACACCAACACACCAATAAAACCAACAACAACACCAACACAACATACACACCAATATACCAATACACCAACACACCAATATACCAACACACCAAAGCACCAATATGCCAATACACCAACACACCAACCACACCATACACACCAACACCCATACACACCAACACACCAACACACCAATATGCCAATACACCAACACACCAATATGCCTATACACCAACACACCATTATGCCTATACACCAACACACCAATATTCCAATACACCAACACACCAATATACCAACACACCAATACACCAACACACCAACACACCATACACACCAACACACCAATATACCAATACACCAATATGCATATACACCAACACATCAATACACCAACACACCATTATGCCTATACACCAACACACCAACACACCAATATGCCAATACACCAACACACCAGTACACCAATACACCAATACACCAACACACCAGTATGCCAATACACCAACACACCAATACACCATTATGCCTATACACCAACACACCAGTATGCCAATACACCAACACACCAATACACCAATACACCAACACACCAACACACCATTATGCCTATACACCAACACACCAGTATGCCAATACACCAACACACCAATACACCAATACACCAACACACTAACACACCATTATGCCTATACACCAAAACACCAACACACCATTATGCCTATACACCAACACAACATTATGCCTATACACCAACA
>NC_056457.1:33096185-33201185 GCF_018296145.1 Oncorhynchus tshawytscha | reverse complement strand
CCAGATCAGTGGATATGAAGACTCACTGTGAGCTGACTAAAGGTCAGATCTTCCTGTGGCTGTCTCCAGATCAGTGGATATGAAGCCTCACTGTGAGCTGACTAAAGGTCCGATCTTCCTGTGGTTGTCTCCAGATCCTTTGATATGAAGACTCACTGTGAGCTGACTAAAGATCAGATCTTCCTGTGGCTGTCTCCAGATCAGTAGATATGAAGACTCACTGTGAGCTGACTAAAGGTCCGATCTTCCTGTGGCTGTCCCCAGATCAGTAAATATGAAGACTCACTGTGAGCTGACTAAAGGTCAGATCTTCCTGTGGCTGTCCCCGGATCAGTAGATATGAAGACTCAACCATGGTTAGAGTTGACGTACAGTTCTTTCAGAAGGTTTTCACACCCCTTGACTTCGTCCACATTTCCTTGTGTTACAGCCTGAATATAAAATGGTAAAATGGTTTACATTTAGAATTTGTGTCACCGATCTACACACAATAACTCATAATGTCAACGTGGAATTATGTTTTTAATATGATATCAGGGTACTTTATGTAACAGGCATTAGCATGTGGCTCCAGGGTACTTTATGTAACAGGCATTAGCATGTGGCTCCAGGGTATCATATATAACAGGCATTAGTATGTGGCTCCGGGGTTCTAAATATAACAGGCATTAGCATGTGGCTCCGGGTACTATATATAACAGGCATTTGCATTTGGCTCCAGGGAACTATATATAACAGGAATTAGCATGTGGCCCAGGGAACAAAAAATATAACAGGCATTAGCATGTGGCTCCAGGGTTCTAAATATAACAGGCATTTGCATTTGTCTCCAGGGAACTATATATAACAGGAATTAGCATGTGGCTCCAGGGTATCATATATAACAGGCATTAGCATGTGGCTCCAGGGTATCATATATAAGAGGCAGTAGCACGTGGCTCCAGGGAACTATATATAACAGGCATTAGCATGTGGCTCCAGGGAACTATATATAACAGGCATTAGCATGTGGCTCCAGGGAACTATATATAACAGGCATTAGCATGTGGCTCCAGGGAACTATATATAACAGGCATTAGCATGTGGCTCCAGGGAACTATATATAACAGGCATTAGCATGTGGCTCAAGGGAACAAAAATATAACAGGCATTTGCATGTGGCTCCAGGGTACTATATATAACAGGCATTAGCATGTGGCTCCAGGGTACTATATATAACAGGCATTTGCATGTGGCTCCAGGGTACTATATATAACAGGCATTAGCATGTGGCTCCAGGGTACTATATATAACAGGCATTAGCATTTGGCTCCAGGGTACTATATATAACAGGCATTAACATGTGGCTCCGTGGTACTATGTATAACAGGCATTAGCATGTTGCTCAATGGTACTATGTATAATTAACAGGTATTAGCATGTGGTTCCAGGGTTCTATATATAACAGGCATTAGCATTTGGCTCCAGGGTACTATATATAAGAGGCATTAGCATTTGGCTCCAGGCTACTATATATAACAGGCATTAGCATTTGGCTCCTGGGTATCATATATAACAGGCATTAGCATGTGGCTCCGGGGTTCTAAATATAACAGGCATTAGCATGTGGCTCCAGGGTACTATATATAACAGGCATTTGCATTTGGCTCCAGGGTACTTTATGTAACAGGCATTAGCATGTGGCTCCAGGATACTAAACTCAGCTAAAAAAGAAACATCCTTTTTTCAATACCCTGTCTTTCAAAGATAATGCGTAAAAAATCCAAATATCTTCACGTCTTTCTTGTAACAGGTTTAAACACTGTTTCCCATGCTTGTTAATTGAACTATAAACAATTAATGGACATGCACCTGTGGAACACACAATCCCACCATCAGTGCTCAGACTGTCTGCAATAGGCTGAGAGAGGCAGGACAGAGGGCTTGTAGGCCTGTTGTAAGGCAGGTTCTCACCAGACATCACCAACAACAACATTGCCTATGGGCACAAACCCACCGTCCCTGGACCAGACAGGACTGGCAAAAAGTGTTCTTCACTGACGTGTCGAGGTTTTGTCTCACCAGGGGTGATGGTCAGATTCACGTTTATCATCGAAGGAATGAGCGTTACACCAAGGCCTGTACTCTGGAGCGGGATCGATTTGGAGGTGGAGGGTTCGTCATGGTCTGGGGCGGTGTGTCACAGCATCATCGGACTGAGCTTGTTGTTATTGCAGGCAATCTCAACACTGCGTTACAGTGAAGACAACCTCCTCCCTCATGTGGTGCCTTTCCAGCAGGCTCATCCTGACATGACCCTCCCCCAGAAATGTCTGGGAACTTGCAGGTGCCTTGGTGGAAGAGTGGGGTAACATCTCACAGCAAGAACTTGCAAATCTGGTGTAGTCCATGAGGAGGAGATGCACTGCAGTACTTTAATGCAGCTGGTGGCCACACCAGATACGGACTGTTACGTTGGTGCACAGTGTATGAAGACAATGGTTGTCATCTTTTTTAATATGCAATATGTTCTGTTCTGCTTTTGGTAACAAAAAAGTGTAAACAAATTCAATAAACTTTAAATTACTAAGAGACACGATTTACGTTGTTTGATGTTCGATAACAATAGTAAGGTCAATAAAGTGTGACAATAGTAGTATGTAGCAGTAGCATTTTGACGTATATGTACTGTATGTCAATTTGTAATAATGCATACCATTGGGGCGGAAAATACATTTTGAACGGTCATCCAACTTGGAATTGTAAGTCGGGAACTCGGGCCTCTTTCTACACCAAATATTTTAAGAGCTTTCATTGTCTGCTCGTGTGCCCCCTTTATTTATCCTATGGTTCTAACTTGGTGTACAGGAAAAACACTGTAAGAACGGCCCATGTTCTGAATTCTGTCGCTGAACATTTCAAAAGTGCTGAACAAATAGTTATATTGACTACGTCCGTCCTAGAGCGCTCATTAAAGTCTTTATTAAAATTACAGATTGCCTCTTATCTGCTTGTCGTCCCCTTATGCCATAGTTTGCACATCTCAATTAACAGTAGAAACCACATTTGTTTAAGCAAGTCAGCCATATCAGCTATGTTTTTTTAAAGGCAGTAACTGAGGCTGAATGAACTGTTTCACTGCCAGACAAGGCTCCACTGATAGCCAGGTGTAGCAGTGGTAAGGTGTTGCGACTGCTGTTGGGGCATGCATCCCAGCAAAGCTTACCTCGACTTCATCAAGGCAAACAAGGCCCAACAAGGCAGGGCTTGCTGCTGGGGTCAGACTTAAACTAGCATCCATCATCCTCCGAACACCGAACAGAGTTGGTGGGTTATGGGGTTAGTGTTAACTGTGTAAATGTTTACTTCTGACATTCAGCAGCAGCAAGATAATTAGAATGACATTTAGCATAGTGATATCTAGTCTAGTGATGTCTAGCCTGCCTTCCCTTCTGCAGTACATCATTTAAAATCAACATGGTATCAATCCTGGGCCTGGGGCGTGAACCATCATCAGCAAATGGCGCTGTGAATGGCAGGCGTAGAGTAGGTGGTGGAGTGGCGTTGTCTGCGGTGGGCGGGATGACACACCCTCTCATGAACATACACACCATTTTGGTTTCAGCTGTATCCTCCCCTACTGACCCCAACACATCCAGCAGCGGGTCATTTTATCTCCAGCTACTTAAAACAAAATGGATGTCAAATGTTCCGTCCACAAAGAGGGGTCAAAATCTATCCATGCAATCAGGATCAACGTGGTATGCCTGGCTATTAAATGATGCTCCATGAAATGTAAAATAATGTCTGTCTGCCTGTATAATGTTTGGCTGCCCGTTATCCAAGAGAAGGGTGGAAAAAAATACCTATTTGATTGAATAAGTGATTTCAGCCGCACTTGAATTAATGACACAGAAGCCAAGAGGGAGAGCTGGGGGAGCAGCAGAGGGAGAACATGTTATGTAAATTAGACCTGGGGTTATTTTGTCTGAGGTCAAATGTGGCAGAGTGGGGAATGAGAGAGAAGCAGCTGAAACGTGGGGTTTAACATAAAACCAACACTGTGTATGTTTTTTATTTAATGCAGGCTGGGATATTGATCCATTTATGCTGAATTTGGAATGCAGCCAAGAGTCAGAGGAACCCTCGTTAGACTGAACAGTTGTATATGGTAAGCTAGGCTCCGAACTGGCTGGCTGCCGCAGGAATAATAGAAACAGACTTGTAATGCTGGATATGTATGTATGTATGTACTGTCTGTCTCTATATATTATTAGTACTTGGTTATTGGTATTAGTTGTATTACTAGTAGTAGTAGTAGTAGTTTTTTTGTTGTAGCAGGCCTATTTTCTGCTGTTGCTGTAAGTTTTTGTTTTTAATTATTATTTCATTGTTATTGTTATTATTAGACAGTAGTTGCCATGTTATTATTGTTTCTAGGTATTTTGTGTTTGTGTTTATTATTTTTTTAATTGTAGAGTTGAAAAAAATATGGGGCATCTCAAGACATTTAATCCTGCTAAATGTCTAACAAATACTGGTAATACTGCCTCAAGAATACTGAAAAAATATTAGTAGTACTGCCCTAGGAATACTAGAAACATACTACTAATACTGCCCTACGAATACTAGAAACATACTACTAATACTGCCCTAGGAATACTAGAAACATACTACTAATACTGCCCTAGGAATACTAGAAACATACTACTAATACTGCCCTAGGAATACTAGAAACATACTAGTAATACTGCCCTAGGAATACTAGAAACATACTACTAATACTGCCCTTGGAATACTAGAAACATACTACTAATACTGCCCTAGGAATACTAGAAACATACTAGTAGTACTGCCCTAGGAATACTAGAAACATACTAGTAGTACTGCCCTAGGAATACTAGAAACATACTACTAATACTGCCCTAGGAATACTAGAAACATACTAGTAGTACTGCCCTTGGAATACTAGAAACATACTACTAATACTGCCCTAGGAATACTAGAAACATACTAGAAATACTACCCTATGAATACTAGAAACATACTACTAATACTGCCCTATGAATACTAGAAACATACTAGTAATACTAGCAATACTGCCTCAAGTATACGGGAAACATCAGGAATAACAATACTCATATAAAAAAACTGAGGTAAACTGAGAGAAAATACAGAATTGAAATCCCTTTAAATAATTAGCTGCTAAATTTTGTCTGATAATGGGACCTTGAGTTTGTTATGTTGGAATTTGAATAGAGGCTGTCATTAAAAAGTTGTAGTCATGGTACGTATTGTCATGGTACCTATTGTATTTCCTGCAGAGTTAACGTCCATCACATGAAGTTTGAATAGTTGCGGTCCGTACGGTTTAAGATGAGGGGAAGACGATTAGTATTCTTTAATGAGCAGGGCCTTATTTCTATTACAGCATATTGGATAACTGTCATTCATATTCCATTCACCCAGTTCAATGTAACATCGATAGGTTTAGGCTACTACATGTTACTCAGATTTCTCCTATACCCATCATGAGGCTGCTACAACCTAGCCTATGAATGAAAGTTTACAGGTCGAGAGAAATTAGAGTAATCAAGGTGACAGACAGTGACACATTCAATACCGCCTCTTGCCTGCATCTAGCTGATCTAGGTTGTAATCATTAGTCCAACAGTTGCAAACAAGGGTTTCTATTGGAAGAATTCAGGTATGTTAATCCCATATTAGAGCTCTTGCAGCATGAACTGATAGGTTGTCGACCCAATCAAAGTTTCAGAGAATGATTCTAGTTCTGAAAGCGTAAGCTAAAGATAGCTAGCACTGCAGTGCATAAAATGTGGCTAGTAGTTGACTCAAAGAGGGTGAAAGACAAAAGTTGAACAGTTTTGAACAAATACATTTCTTCAAAAATTAAGGAGAAGCAAGAGAGAGAGGGATAAATATATACATATTTACTTTCACTTTCACTTACTTAGCTAGCAAATGCAGCTAGCCAGTTTAGTCTACTCAAACACCCGGTTCATAATGAGAGGAATGCTATGTTAGTTAGCTGAAGAAACTAACTGCTAAACTACTTGTTGGGTGGACAACATGTCAGTTCATGCTGCAAGAGCTCTGGTAGGTTGGAGGACATCCTCTGGAAGTTGTCATAATAACTGTGTAAGTCTATGGAATGGGGTGAGAACCATGATTCTCCTAGGTTTTGTATTGAAGTCAATGTACCCAGAGGAGGACAGAAGCTAGCTGTCCTCTGGCCACAACATGGTTCTACCCTACAGGGTGATGCTGAGGCTACTGTAGATCTTCATTGCAAAGCAGTGTGTTTCAATCAATTATTTTATGAATATCACTGAGGAGGATGGTCTTCCCCTTCCTCCTCTGTGGAGCCTCCACTGAGGTTTTGGAACAAGTTGAGGAACAGGTAGTGGATTTTTGACATTGGGGTGACGGAAGTCAGGATAATTTACAATACAGATCCACTTGTTTTGCACCTCGGATGAAAAAGTTTAGATACATTTGAGTTTTATTTCAATTTCATTTTGTGACTACTAGACCGTTCATTTTGTGGCTACTAGACCGTTCATTTTGTGGCTACTAGACCGTTCATTTTGTGGCTACTAGACCGTTCATTTTGTGGCTACTAGACCGATCATTTTGTGGCTACTAGACCGAAATGTTTATTTCTGGCCTTCATGGCTCGGTTGCCATAGCAACAGACATTTTACAGTTCAAACGCATAAAGGAAAGAAGAAAAAAAATTGGGGGAAAAAAAACTACTTTTTGTAGCTGTAGTGACTGGAGTAATGGCTGGAGTAATGGCTAGCATCCCAGGTGGGGAGTAGAAACTTTCCAAACCTCCATTCATCAGGTAGTTGCCGTTTAAAGAACAAAAGCATTAGCTGTTGAATTTGTTGCTACTGCGCCGTTCGATACAATATCTATAGTTAGAGGGTGCTTATTTAGTCCTGTTTCACTGTATGTACAACCTACACAGTTGGTGAAATGGGAGTGAGATTTGTTGCAAATCCCACTCCCCCTGAGACCGTCAGAGCCAAGGGATCAACCATTTTTGAAGGTGACCATGGAGCAAGTATGGTTAACTGCTTTGCTCTAGTGAAGAACAATAGATTGTCAGCTCGGGGATTTGATCCAGCTACCTTTCTGTTACTGGCTCAACGCTCCTAACCGCCAGGCTACCTACCGAGTTGTATCTCAACAGCTCCTGTCCATATCTTGCAGAGGGGGATGGTGCTGAGAAATCACAGTGTCTGACAGTAGAGACCTTCTGGGCCACAGTGACAGATGATCAAGGGTGACCTCAGCTCCCAAGCTCTAAATGAGGGGAAAGGGGGGATACCTAGTCAATTGTACAACTGAATGCCTTCATCTGAAATGTGTCTTCCGCAATTAACACAACCCCTCTGAATCAGAGCGGTGGGGGGCTGCCTTAATCAACATACACGTCTTCGGCGCTTGGGGATCAGTGGGTTGACTTCCTTGGTCAGGGGCAGAATGACAGATATTTACCTAGTCAGTTCGTGGATTCGACCCAGCAACCTTTCGGTTATTGGCCCAACGCTCAAAACACTAGAATGTCCCTTTTTCCCTCTGGCTTAAAAATATCAGCCTCTTATTTTACTAGGCAAGTCAGTTAAGAACAAATCATTATTTTCAATGACAGTTTAGGAACAGTGGGTTAACTGCCTGTTCAGGGGTAGAACAACACATTTGTACCTTGTCAGCTCAGGGATTTGAACTTGCAACCCTCCGGTTACTAGTCCAACACTCTAACCACTAGGCTACCCTGCCACCCCACTATATTCTATAGTATGCCATATAATTATGTCAACAGGCTGTCAGTGTCGTATGGTTTCTAACCACGCTGGGGTGAAACAGCAGACTGAACAGTGAGCAGGAGACACAAGGGCATATCGCTGTCTCTTGTTGCAGAGTTTTCGTTTGTAAAGTTCAGCACAACGGTGTGTTTTTTAAAAACATATTTTGTTCTTTGCTTTTGCCTCCATGGAGCGAGGAGGAGGTTGACGTGCATTGTGAGTTTTCTCTGTGGCAGCAGTGACTTTCATAGAGAGGCAGACAGAGCAGGGCGATGCAGAACTGTTCTCTAAAGCTCCCTGGAACATGTGTATATGTACACTGCTCAAAAAAATAAAGGGAACACTTAAACAACACAATGTAACTCCAAGTCAATCACACTTCTGTGAAATCAAACTGTCCACTTAGGAAGCAACACTGATTGACAATGCATTTCACATGCTGTTGTGCAAATGAAATAGACAACAGGTGGAAATTATAGGCAATTAGCAACACCCCCAATAAAGGAGTGGCTCTGCAGGTGGTGACCACAGACCACTTCTCAGTTCCTATGCTTCCTGGCTGATGTTTTGGTCACTTTTGAATGCTGGCGGTGCTTTCACTCTAGTGGTAGCATGAGACGGAGTCTACAACCCACAAAAGTGGCTCAGGTAGTGCAGCTCATCCAGGATGGCACATCAATCCGAGCTGTGGCAAGAAGGTTTGCTGTGTCTGTCAACGTAGTGTCCACAGCATGGAGGCGCTACCAGGAGACAGGCCAGTACATCAGGAGATGTGGAGGAGGCCGTAGGAGGGCAACAACCCAGCAGCAGGACCGCTACCGCCGCCTTTGTGCAAGGAGGAGCAGGAGGAGCACTGCCAGAGCCCTGCAAAATGACCTCCAGCAGGCCACAAATTTGCATGTGTCTGCTCAAAACGGTCAGAATTGGGCCAATTGTACGTCACCCTATGTGACTGGTTGTGATACAGCCCGGGATCGAACCAGAGTCTGTAGTGCCACCCCTAGCACTGAGATGCAGTGATTTAGACCCCTGAGCCACTCGGGAGCCATCAATTGGTGTGTGTGTGTGTGTGTGTGTGTGTGTGTGTGTGTGTGTGTGTGTGTGTGTGTGTGTGTGTGTGTGTGTGTGTGTGTGTGTGTGTGTGTGTGTGTGTGTGTGTGTGTGTGTGTGTGTGTGTGTGTGTGTGTGTGTGTGTGTGTGTGTGTGTGTGTGTGTGTGTGTGTGTCCAACTATCTAACTGATATGGTGTGATATTAGATGGTCTCCCAGGGTGATAACAGATGGTCTCCCAGGGTAATAACAGATGGTCTCCCAGGGTGATAACAGATGGTCTCCCAGGGTAATATCAGATGGTCTCCAGATTACAGATGGTCTCCAGGGTGATAACAGATGGTCTCCCAGGGTGATAACAGATGGTCTCCCAGGGTAATATCAGATGGTCTCCAGGGTGATTACAGATGGTCTCCCAGGGTAATATCAGATGGTCTCCCAGGGTGATAAGAGATGGTCTCCCAGGGTGATAACAGATGGTCTCCCAGGGTGATAACAGATGGTCTCCCAGGGTAATATCAGATGGTCTGCAGGGTGATTACAGATGGTCTCCCAGGGTAATATCAGATGGTCTCCCAGGGTGATAAGAGATGGTCTCCCAGGGTGATAACAGATGGTCTCCCAGGGTGATAACAGATAGTCTCCCAGGGTGATAACAGGGCAGTAAGACATAGTGGGTAATGTGTCTGCTTCCATCGCTGCCTCTCCTCTCCCCATCAAATGTTTTGTTTTGTGTGCAGAAAGCCGTCCTAGAAATGCAGTTATTTTCATTGGAAATGCTTTTTGAGTGTGTACTTATTCACCTAAGTTCCCATTGCACTGTATAACACTTTAATTCATGTGGATCGACACAGCAGTTCAATACTGTGTGGTGTGTCTTCAGGACAATTACGAACCCTGAAATACTTACTCGGTTCTGTCTCCCCTGTTCACTGGTAATATACCTAAGCTGGGGCAGTGTGGATGTGTTTATCATGCGTGGTTGATAGATATGTGTATTATCCCTTAGTGTCCTCGGCCAATTCCCCACCTAGCCCTGCATGCATATCTTCAAGCTCCCCGACTCCAGCTACAGCACCATACTGCATACCTCTCTGTCTCTGATTGCAATTACAGAATTATGAAATTGGACTTTGGCCAACCATGCAAGAATAAATTATTCATAAATTATAATAGGCGGAACCCTTCTCCTTGTAGTCACCCCCCCTCTACCAACTCTCCTATAGCCATCCTCTCTCTCTTACCTTCCACCAACTCTCCTTTAGCCATCCTCTCTCTCTTACCTTCCACCAACTCTCCTTTAGCCATCCTCTCTATCTCCCCTCCACCAACTCTTCTATAGCCATCCTCTCTCTCTTACCTTCCACCAACTCTCCTTTAGCCATCCCACTAACTCTCCTATCGCCATCCTACTCTGTCTGTCTGTCTGTCTGTCTGTCTGTCTGTCTGTCTGTCTGTCTGTCTGTCTGTCTGTCTGTCTGTCTGTCTGTCTGTCTGTCTGTCTGTCTGTCTGTCTGTCTGTCTGTCTGTCTGTCTGTCTGTCTGTCTGTCTGTCTGTCTGTCTGTCTGTCTGTCTGTCTGTCTGTCTGTCTGTCTGTCTGTCTGTCTGTCTGTCTGTCTAGTACTACTGCCAAGAGATGAGCTATAGTTGTACCTACCATAGGAGTCCCCTCGATTGCCTACCATTGACTATGTACATACGCAGCATCTGACAGAGCTGCAGGAGTTGTGACCTGTTTTTGTTTGTTATGTCTGTCTGTCTGTTTCGCTCTCCCTCTCTCTCCTTCTCAATTAAATTTTAATTTAAGGGCTTTATTGGCATGGGAAACATGTTAACATTGCCAAAGCAAGTGAGGTAGATATTATACAAAAGTTAAATAAACAATAAAAAATGTACAGTAAACATTACACTCACAAAAGTTTCAAAAGAATAAAGACATGTAATATTATGTCTATATACAGTGTTGTAATGATGTGCAAATAGTTAAAGTATAAAACGAAAAATAAATAAACATAAATATGGGTTGTATTTACAATGGTGTTTGTTCTTCACTGGTTGCTCTTTTCTTGTGGCAACAGGTCACAAATCTTGCTGCTGTGATGTCACACTGTGGTTTTTCACCCAGTAGATATGGGAGTTTATCAAAATTGGATTTGTTTTCGAATTCTTTGTGGATCTGTGTAATCTGAGGGAAATATGTCTCTCTAATATGGTCATACATTGGGCAGGAGGTTAGGAAGTGCAGCTCAGTTTCCACCTCATTTTGTGGGCAGTGAGCACATAGCCTGACTTCTCTTGAGAGCCAGGTCTGCCTACGGCGGCCTTTCTCAATAGCAAGGCTATGCTCACTGAATCTGTACATAGTCAAAGCTTTCCTTAATGTTGAGTCAGTCACAGTGGTCAGGTATTCTGCCACTATGTACTCCCTTAAATAAATTATTTCCAATGTGTCAAGTGAATATCTTTTTGTTTTCTCATGATTTGGTTGTGTCTAATTGTGTTGCTGTCCACGGACTAGCTTAGGGGTCCCTTCTCCAGGTTGATTTGCGTGTAGGTGATGGCTTTGTTATGGAAGGTTTGGGAATTGGTTCCTTTTAGGTGGTTGTAGAATTGAACAGCTCTTTTCTGGATTTTGATAATTAGCAGGTGTCAGCCTAATTCTGCTCTGCGTGTACATACCATAGGAGTCCCCTCGAAGCCAGCGTGCTACAGAGCTACAGGAGTTGTAACCCGTTTTTGTTGGTTATGTTGTCGTAGTTGACACACTTAGCACACAGGGGGACAAAGAGGGATAGGGAAAGTAAATGTGAAATGTCAGGTTTTCTATTGAGAAGTAATCAGTCCAGTTTCCAATTTGTGCACTCAGCTTATTGCACAATCTGGAGCAATGAGACTCAGACTTTTATGGTTGGATAGGTGAGCTCTTGAGTGGTGCAGCGGGCTAAGGCACTACATTTCAGTACTAGACGTGTCACTATAGACTCTGGTTCAATTCCAGGCTGTATCACAACTGTCTGTGGCGTCATTGGCGTCATTAGGGTTTAGCTGGGCTAGGCCGTCATTGTAAAATAGAATTTGTTCTTAACTGGCTAGCCTAGTTAAATAAAGGTATTATTTTATTATAGTGTAGTCAACTGGCAGACACAGAGGCTGGGCTCAACCGTTGTTTTTTTAATCAAATCTGATGACAGGAGATATTGTACAACGATCCCTTCGTTTCTCCTCAATTGGATCACTAGCACAATGCCTGAATCCCTATTTAATATATATCAACCCCTCAGAGAAAGGAGGAGAGAAGAGAGGGAAGAAATGAGGATAAAATACCATACAAGTTCCCTCGAAGCCTAAACATTGAGTATGTACATACCCAGCGTCCGACAGAGCTGCAGGAGTTGTGACCTGTTTTAGTTGGTTATGTTGTCATAGTTGTGCCTAGGGGGACGTATGGGGGAGGGAATGCTGTCACCGTCAGGTAGGTGTTTGTCCCCCTGTGAGCTGAGGGGATCATGTTCTTGTCCAGTTCTGGCATTTAGGTCACCACAGACTAGTACATGTCCTTGGGCCTGGAAATGGTTGATCTTCCCCTCTAGGATGGAGAAGCTGTCATCATTATATTATGAGGATTCTATTGGGGGGATATAGGTAGCACACATGAGGACATGTTTCTCTGTTGAGAATTAATTATTAATTTCTAGCTAGAATGTTCCTGTTTTGACTAATTTAATAGAGTGGGTTTGGTCAGCACCCTACCAAATTAGCATACCCCCTGAGTCTCTTTCCTGTTTCACACCTGGTAGTTTGGTTTATGGGACTACTAGCTCTCTGTAACATAGAGGACAACCAGTCGGACCTTCTCCTTTATACCATGTTTCTTGTAGGATGACAATGTCTGTATTTCCAATGTATTTGATGAAGTCTGGGTTCCTGCTCTTTAGGCCAAAGGCAGATGACCTCAGACCTTGTATATTCCAGGAAGAGATAGTAAAAGCTTTGTGTTTCATAATGTCTAGTGTTGTTTTTATTTGGTTTAGACCTAGACCATCACAGTAGGTGTCAGCAGAGCATGTTGAGCATCTGATGCATTCCTCTTAGGTCGCAGGATGGGGCTTGGAGCAGGTGTAATGGTGGGGGTTGGGCCTGCTGCTCTTCTCACGACCTGGGCATATGTCCTGCTGTCATGTTGAGGTCTTTGCTGCAGGGCCGGGGTCATGGGGTGGGCAGAAGGGGCATATGTCTGATATGGGGGGTTAGTTGCTTGGGGTGGTCTTAGGATGTGGCTGGTGAAGCTGTGGTCTGGGTGTAGGTCCTCTTGGCGTGGGTTCTCTTGGTGCAGGTCCATCAGCAGGAGGGTCTTGGGGGTCTGGGAGGGTGTCTCGCTGGTCTGGGAGGGTGTCTCGCTGGTCTGGGAGGGTCTCTCGCTGGTCTGGGAGGGGGTCTCGCTGGTCTGGGAGGGGTGTCCATTGCTCTGTTGCCGTTGTGTGGGGTGTTGGGTCTACGGTTGAGGGTGACGTCCTTCAGGGTCCTGGCAAAAGTTGGAATTGCTACCTTGTAGAGGTGGACCTGGTTGTAAAGGCTGTTCAAGTCCAGGGTGTATGTCTATGTGTTGAGAAGCTTGGTGAGTTGGTGACCTTTTTGGATAGAGATTGAAAAGTGATAGTTGAGCATGTTTTTTAATATTATTCAATTCAAATCATTTTTTTCAAATGACAGGAGATGGAGGGGGTAGATTATGCATAGTTTTTTTGGTTTTATAAATTTACTTTTGTGTCTAGTGAAATTTGCCATGCTAACTTCAGTAGTAAGTACTGTTAGCAATAGCTAACTAGCTAGCTACCAGCTTGAGTGTGTGCCTTCCGCTAGCTACCAGCTTGAGTGTGTGCCTTCCGCTAGCTACCAGCTTGAGTGTGTGCCTTCCGCTAGCTACCAGCTTGAGTGTGTGCATTCCGCTAGCTACCAGCTTGAGTGTGTGCCTTCCGCTAGCTACCAGCTTGAGTGTGTGCCTTCCACTAGCTACCAGCTTGAGTGTGTGCCTTCCGCTAGCTACCAGCTTGAGTAGGTGCCTTCCGCTAGCTACCAGCTTGAGTGTGTGCCTTCCGCTAGCTACCAGCTTGAGTGCGTGCCTTCCGCTAGCTACCAGCTTGAGTGCGTGCCTTCCGCTAGCTACCAGCTTGAGTGTGTGCCTTCCGCTAGCTACCAGCTTGAGTGTGTGCCTTCCGCTAGCTACCAGCTTGAGTGTGTGCCTTCCGCTAGCTACCAGCTTGAGTGTGTGCCTTCAGCTAGCTACCAGCTTGAGTGTGTGCCTTCCGCTAGCTACCAGCTTGAGTGTGTGCCTTCCGCTAGCTACCAGCTTGAGTGTGTGCCTTCCGCTAGCTACCAGCTTGAGTTTGTGCCTTCCGCTAGTTACCAGCTTGAGAGTGTGCCTTCCGCTAGCTACCAGCTTGAGTGTGTGCCTTCCGCTAGCTACCAGCTTGAGTGTGTGCCTTCCGCTAGCTACCAGCTTGAGTGTGTGCCTTCCGCTAGCTACCAGCTTGAGTGTGTGCCTTCCGCTAGCTACCAGCTTGAGTGTGTGCCTTCCGCTAGCTACCAGCTTGAGTGTGTGCCTTCCGCTAACTAGCTAGCTACCAGCTTGAGTGTGTGCCTTCCGCTAACTAGCTAGCTACCAGCTTGAGTGTGTGCCTTCCGCTAGCTACCAGCTTGAGTGTGTGCCTTCCGCTAACTAGCTAGCTACAGCTTGAGTGTGTGCCTTCCGCTAGCTAGCTAGCTACCAGCTTGAGTGTGTGCGTTCCGCTAGCTAGCTACCAGCTTGAGTGTGTGCCTTCCGCTAACTAGCTAGCTACCAGCTTGAGTGTGTGCCTTCCGCTAGCTAGCTAGCTACCAGCTTGAGTGTGTGCCTTCCGCTAGCTAGCTAGCTACCAGCTTGAGTGTGTGCCTTCCGCTAACTAGCTAGCTACCAGCTTGAGTGTGTGCCTTCCGCTAGCTACCAGCTTGAGTGTGTGCCTTCCGCTAACTAGCTAGCTACCAGCTTGAGTGTGTGCCTTCCGCTAGCTACCAGCTTGAGTGTGTGCCTTCCGCTAACTAGCTAGCTACCAGCTTGAGTGTGTGCCTTCCGCTAGCTACCAGCTTGAGTGTGTGCCTTCCGCTAGCTACCAGCTTGAGTGTGTGCCTTCCGCAAGCTACCAGCTTGAGTGTGTGCCTTCCGCTAGCTACCAGCTTGAGTGTGTGCCTTCCGCTAGCTACCAGCTTGAGTGTGTGCCTTCCGCTAGCTACCAGCTTGAGTATGTGCCTTCCGCTAGCTACCAGCTTGAGTGTGTGCCTTCCGCTAGCTACCAGCTTGAGTGTGTGCCTTCTGCTAGCTACCAGCTTGAGTGTGTGCCTTCCGCTAGCTACCAGCTTGAGTGTGTGCCTTCCGCTAGCTACCAGCTTGAGTGTGTGCCTTCCGCTAGCTACCAGCTTGAGTGTGTGCCTTCCGCTAACTAGCTAGCTACCAGCTTGAGTGTGTGCCTTCCGCTAGCTACCAGCTTGAGTGTGTGCCTTCCGCTAGCTACCAGCTTGAGTGTGTGCCTTCCGCAAGCTACCAGCTTGAGTGTGTGCCTTCCGCTAGCTACCAGCTTGAGTGTGTGCCTTCCGCTAGCTACCAGCTTGAGTGTGTGCCTTCCGCTAGCTACCAGCTTGAGTATGTGCCTTCCGCTAGCTACCAGCTTGAGTGTGTGCCTTCCGCTAGCTACCAGCTTGAGTGTGTGCCTTCTGCTAGCTACCAGCTTGAGTGTGTGCCTTCCGCTAGCTACCAGCTTGAGTGTGTGCCTTCCGCTAGCTACCAGCTTGAGTGTGTGCCTTCCGCTAGCTACCAGCTTGAGTGTGTGCCTTCCGCTAGCTACCAGCTTGAGTGTGTGCCTTCCGCTAGCTACCAGCTTGAGTGTGTGCCTTCCGCTAGTTACCAGCTTGAGTGTGTGCCTTCCGCTAGTTACCAGCTTGAGAGTGTGCCTTCCGCTAGCTACCAGCTTGACTGTGTGCCTTCCGCTAGCTACCAGCTTGAGTGTGTGCCTTCCGCTAACTAGCTAGCTACCAGCTTGAGTGTGTGCCTTCCGCTAACTAGCTAGCTACCAGCTTGAGTGTGTGCCTTCCGCTAACTAGCTAGCTACCAGCTTGAGTGTGTGCCTTCCGCTAACTAGCTAGCTACCAACTTGAGTGTGTGCCTTCCGCTAGCTAGCTAGCTACCAGCTTGAGTGTGTGCCTTCTGCTAACTAGGTAGCTACCAGCTTGAGTGTGTGCCTTCCGCTAGCTACCAGCTTGAGTGTGTGCCTTCCGCTAGCTACCAGCTGAGTGTGTGCCTTCCGCTAACTAGCTAGCTACCAGCTTGAGTGTGTGCCTTCCGCTAGCTACCAGCTTGAGTGTGTGCCTTCCGCTAACTAGCTAGCTACCAGCTTGAGTGTGTGCCTTCCGCTAACTATAGCTAGCTATCAGCTTGAGTGTGTGCCTTCCGCTAGCTACCAGCTTGAGTGTGTGCCTTCCGCTAGCTACCAGCTTGAGTGTGTGCCTTCCGCTAACTAGCTAGCTACCAGCTTGAGTGTGTGCCTTCCGCTAACTATAGCTAGCTATCAGCTTGAGTGTGTGCCTTCCGCTAGCTACCAGCTTGAGTGTGTGCCTTCCGCTAGCTACCAGCTTGAGTGTGTGCCTTCCGCTAGCTACCAGCTTGAGTGTGTGCCTTCCGCTAGCTACCAGCTTGAGTGTGTGCCTTCCGCTAGCTACCAGCTTGAGTGTGTGCCTTCCGCTAGCTACCAGCTTGAGTGTGTGCCTTCCGCTAGCTACCAGCTTGAGTGTGCCTTCCGCTAGCTACCAGCTTGAGTGTGTGCCTTCCGCTAGCTACCAGCTTGAGTGTGTGCCTTCCGCTAGCTACCAGCTTGAGTGTGTGCCTTCCGCTAGCTACCAGCTTGAGTGTGTGCCTTCCGCTAGCTACCAGCTTGAGTGTGTGCCTTCCGCTAGCTACCAGCTTGAGTGTGTGCCTTCCGCTAGCTACCAGCTTGAGTGTGTGCCTTCCGCTAACTAGCTAGCTACCAGCTTGAGTGTGTGCCTTCCGCTAGCTACCAGCTTGAGAGTGTGCCTTCCGCTAGCTACCAGCTTGAGTGTGTGCCTTCCGCTAGCTACCAGCTTGAGTGTGTGCCTTCCGCTAACTAGCTAGCTACCAGCTTGAGTGTGTGCCTTCCGCTAACTAGCTAGCTACCAGCTTGAGTGTGTGCCTTCCGCTAACTAGCTAGCTACCAGCTTGAGTGTGTGCCTTCCGCTAACTAGCTAGCTACCAGCTTGAGTGTGTGCCTTCCGCTAGCTAGCTAGCTACCAGCTTGAGTGTGTGCCTTCCGCTAGCTAGCTAGCTACCAGCTTGAGTGTGTGCCTTCCGCTAACTAGCTAGCTACCAGCTTGAGTGTGTGCCTTCCGCTAGCTACCAGCTTGAGTGTGTGCCTTCCGCTAGCTACCAGCTTGAGTGTGTGCCAACCGCTAGCTACCAGCTTGAGTGTGTGCCTTCCGCTAGCTACCAGCTTGAGTGTGTGCCTTCCGCTAGCTACCAGCTTGAGTGTGTGCCTTCCGCTAGCTACCAGCTTGAGTGTGTGCCTTCCGCTAGTTACCAGCTTGAGAGTGTGCCTTCCGCTAGCTACCAGCTTGAGTGTGTGCCTTCCGCTAACTAGCTAGCTACCAGCTTGAGTGTGTGCCTTCCGCTAACTAGCTAGCTACCAGCTTGAGTGTGTGCCTTCCGCTAACTAGCTAGCTACCAGCTTGAGTGTGTGCCTTCCGCTAACTAGCTAGCTACCAGCTTGAGTGTGTGCCTTCCGCTAACTAGCTAGCTACCAGCTTCCGCGGCTACTGAAAAGTAAACACATATTTTGTTGACCCTTTCATTTTCTGAGGTAAATAGAAAAAGGTGCGAATTAAAAGCGAGGGTCGACCTTTGCCTGAGATCAGTTTCGTGAAGAAGGATGAAAAGGTGAGGGCGTTCAATACCAACTGGTATCAATAGTATAGCTGGTTAACAAGGAGCCTTTTCATCAAGCCTACTGCATTGCTGGCCTTGCCTGCTTTTTGGAAAGCCTTGGTCAAAAGGTGGGTACAGTGACCTGAAGAACATCGATCGTTCAGCTAAACGGCAAAACAAACGCAGAGAGCACATCAGATACAAGCTTCTGGTAAAAAGCTACATCGGTCATGACGAAGGTCTGCGTATTCAAAATGCGCAACACAACGAGAAAGTTAGGAGAAACAGGTATGTTCTCAAGCGGCGTATCAACACCACTGCGTTTTTGGGGCCTGAAAGAATTTGCGTTTAGAGGGCACGACTAGAGGGAAAGTTCGGCTGACAAGGGAAACTACAATGAGCTTTCAGAGGTAACTGCACGTAACAATGGTTTACTTGCTGAACATATGGAACTTTCTACGGTCTTTTCTGGGATAATTCAGAATGATTTGATAGCTTTCATTTAGGTTACACCTAAATATTAGAGATCTGAAAACTATACACTTTTTCAGTCTGATCAACTGTAGGCTACTAATAAGAGCAGATGCGTACAGCCAATGTGCGCTGTCCATTTGGACAGAGTAAACTAATTGGTAACTTTACGTATTTATTTTCCATTTGTGTGTCAGGAGAAAATGTGAATGTGATCAAATGTGGTTTCTATTCAACATTGGGCTGGCTAGGGCTGGCCAATACGTTTTCAATCCAAAACTATTATTAACTAGAATTAATCAATCAACATAATCGTGATGACAGATGTGAGTAAATGTTTTATAAGGCCTGATGCAAATATGACATGATGCAAATATGCATAAAGCTATTGTCTATCATGTGAGTTCTATGTGAGTTCTATTGTCTATCAGTTGTTGTCTCTGTGTCTGGGTAGAGGAAATCCCCCTTCCTAATCTAGTCTAAATATAATGTTTATGAACAAGTATAAGGTAGCTGCAGTTTGACAGGGTTTTCAGATAAGGAAAAACTCCAGGCCCCAGTGGGCAAAAATTGCCCCACCACTCTGGGACCTATGGTGTCACCAGTCTGACCACTCTGGGACCTATGGTGTCACCAGTCTGACCACTCTGGGACCTATGGTGTCACCAGTCTGACCACTCTGGGACCTGTGGTGTCACCAGTCTGACCACTCTGGGACCTGCCACCAGTCTGACCACTCTGGGACCTGCCACCAGTCTGACCACTCTGGGACCTATTGTGTCACCAGTCTGACCACTCTGGGACCTATGGTGTCACCAGTCTGACCACTTTGGGACCTATGGTGCCACCAGTCTGACCACTTTGGGACCTATGGTGTCACCAGTCTGACCACTCTGGGACCTATAGTGTCACCAGTCTGACCACTCTGGGACCTGCCACCAGTCTGACCACTCTGGGACCTATGGTGCCACCAGTCTGACCACTCTGGGACCTGCCACCAGTCTGACCAATCTGGGACCTGTGGTGCCACCAGTCTGACCACTCTGGGACCTGCCACCAGTCTGACCACTCTGGGACCTGTGGTGCCACCAGTCTGACCACTCTGGGACCTGCCACCAGTCTGACCACTCTGGGACCTGTGGTGCCACCAGTCTGACCACTCTGGGACCTGCCACCAGTCTGACCACTCTGGGACCTGCCACCAGTCTGACCACTCTGGGACCTGTGGTGCCACCAGTCTGACCACTCTGGGATATATGGTGCCATACAAGAAAACTTAATAAAATAAAAACATGAACCCTTCTTCTCGACCTAGCTTTAATCAAAGACGACTACCTATACTCCCTTACAGATTTATTTGGACAGTGAAGCTAAAACTTTTCATTTGGCTCTATACTCCAGCATTTTGGATTTGAGATCAAATGTTTTATATGAGGCGACAGTACAGAATGTTACCTTTTATTTGAGGGTATTTTCATACATATTCTATTTTCCCATTTAGAAATTAAAACACTTTGTACCCTCGTTTGAAGGTGTCATAAGTATTTGGGCAAATACACCTATAGTGTTTTACATTTATTCACAAGTTTAGTATTTAGTCCAATATTCCTAGCACACAATGACTACATCAAGTAATGCATTTGCTGTTTGTTTTAGTTGCATTTCAGATTATGTTGTGCCCAAGAGAAATTAATTGTAAATATTGTATTGTGTCATTTTGGAGTCATTTTATTGTAAATAACAACAGAAGATGTTGCTGAACACTTCTACATTAATGTGGATGCTGCCATGATTATCGGTGCGGCAAGTAGCCTAGTGGTTAGCTTTGGGCCAGTAACCGAAAGATCTGACAAGGTAAGCTGACAGGGTAAAAATCAGTCTGTCACGCCCTGACCTTAGAGATCCTTATAATTCTCTATGTTCGGTTAGGTCAGGGTGTGACTCGGGTGGGGAAGTCTATGTTCTCTATTTCTTTGTTTTTGGCCGTGTGTGTGTGTGTGTGTGTGTGTGTGTGTGTGTGTGTGGTTCCCAATCAGAGGCAGCTGTCTATCGTTGTCTCTGATTGGGGAGCATATATAAGTTGTCATTTTCCATTTGGGTTTTGTGGGATCTTGTTTTCTGTTTAGTGTCTGTACCTGACAGAACTGTGTGCTTTTGGTTTGATTTGGTTGTTTTTCGGTGTCATCAATAAAACCACAATGCACGCCTACCAAGCTGCGCCTTGGTCTCCTTCTCCCAACGAGAGTCGTAAAAACCTGTCGTTCTGCCCCTGAACAAGGCAGTCAACCCACTGTTCATAGGCCGTCATTGAAAATAAGAATGTGTTCTTAAACTGACTTGCCTAGATAAATAAAGGTTAAATAAAATAAAATGAATGAATTGTGAATAATGATGACTGAGAAAGAAGCAATAAATATCCACAGAAGAAATAAATAAATATCATACCTCCAACAAATGCTAACCTCCACTTTAATTGATGAGAGGGTAGCATGAGTGTGGAGGTGAAGTGTGGGAGGAGGTGGGTGGGTGGGTGGTTGAGATGGAATGAGTTGTGGGGCTGGGAGTGTAATGAGCGGTGGGAGGGTCTGGGAGTGTAATGTGGGAGGGTCTGGGATTGTAATGAGGGGTGGGAGGGTCTGGGAGTGTAATGAGGGGTGGGATGTGTGTATATGGAGGCTGGATGTGTGGGGGCGGAGCCGAGGGGCGGGGCCACGGCTGTGCAAGTCTCTCCATCAGTGTAATTGTCTTTTATTTTCAACCTGTTATCTCACAAAGGACCCCATCCACTTTTGCAGAGCGAGGCCCCTTTGAAGAACACAGTACCTGGGAGAATTACCTTGACACTGGCGTCATCTGTTTTTCCGGGAGGCAAAGCTTTGATCAAAACGTCTCTTTCCCCGAAATGTCTCTTTAAGACCATGTAAAGTCTATCACAGCCACGTGTCTATGTGTGTGTATGTTGCCACAGACATCTGCCACGTAATGCTCTATTAGCGTAGCGGTCTTGTCAAGCACTCTATCTCTCTCTCGCTCCCTCTCTCGCTCCCTCTCTCTCTCTCTCTCTCTCTCTCTCTCTCTCTCTCTCGCTCTCTCTCGCTCTCTCTCGCTCTCTCTCGCTCTCTCTCTCTCGCTCCCTCTCTCTCGCTCTCTCTCTCTCTCTCTCTCTCTCTCTCTCTCTCTCTCTCTCTCGCTCTCTCTCTCTCTCTCTCTCTCTGTTTGTTTGTTGTTAACAGGGCCACCGTGTTAATCCCCTTGACAAAGTCGATTCTTCACAGGATGGCAGACTTCCCAGACTTTCCTTTCCCTAAACCCTGGCTTTTCTCCCTCTCCCCTTGTAGGGTTAGGTCACATGACGAACCTCTTATTTTCCTGTCTGACAAAGGGGGACATGTTTGATACGCATTTTGAACTAGCTACTACCTGTAGGTGAATAGAACACCCACAACAACACATAGGATTGGGCTTTCATGAGATATCCTTGCCTTCCTTTTTTGACTTAAACAATATATTATCATACCTTTAAATCAGTAAGGAACACAGACTGAGACCAAGGTCTCTTTTACAGCTGGTGTTGAAGTAGGAGACACAATATAGAGTAGATGATATAAATATGTTAATAGCTTATTTACTGCATTTCTATATAAATAATTCCAGAACGTTCCAGGATGCTATTTGGAGAACAGCAACAACAAGCCAAAAACGACCCCAGACATTTTCACCTCGGCTGCTGTAGGTTAATTCACCACAGTCCATCTACAAACACATTAGCCTATTAGCTATACAATTTTAATTAGAGGTCGACCGATTAATCTGCATGGCCGATTAATTATGGTCGATTTCAGGCCTTTTTGGACACCGATTACATTGCAGTCCACAAGGAGACTGTGTGGCAGGCTGACCACCTGTTATGCGAGTGCAGCATCAAAGGACCTTCTGGCTATAAGTTGCTAGCTAGCATTAACCTTATCTTTTAAAAAACAATCAATCTTCACATAATCACCAGTTAACTGCACATGGTTGATGATATTGCTAGGTTAACTAGCTTGTTCTGCATTGCATATAATCAATTAATTGTTCATTTATCATCGAATCACAGCCTACTTCAACTTTGCCAAACGGGTGATCATTTAACAAAAGCGCATTCTTGAAAAAAGCACAATCATTGAACAAATGTACCTAACCATAACCATCAATGCCTTTTTAAAATTCAATACACAAGTATATTTTTATAATCCTGCATATGTAGTTAAAAGAAATGCATGTAAGCAGGCATTATTAACTAGGGAAATTGTGTCACTTCTCTTGTGTTCAGTGCGACAGAGTCAGGGTATATGCAGCAGTTTGGGCCGCCTGGCTCGTTGCAAACTGTGTGAAGACCATTTCTTCCTAACAAAGACGGTAATTAATTTGCCAGAATTTTTCATAATTATGACATAACATTGAAGGTTGTGCAATGTAACAGCAATATTTAGACTTAGGGATGCCACCCGTTAGATAAAATATGGAACGGTTCCGTATTTCACTGAAAGAATAAATGTTTTGTTTTCGAAATGATAGTTTCTGGATTTTACCATATTAATAACCAAAGGCTCATATTTCCGTGTGTTTATTATATTATAATTAAGTCTATGATTTGATATTTGATAGTCTGACTGAGTGGTAGGCAGCAGCAGGCTCGTAAGCATTCATTCAAACAGCACTTTACTGTGTTTGCCAGCAGCTCTTAGCAATGCTGGAAGCACAGCGCTGTTTATGACTTTAAGACTATCAACTCCCGAGATTAGGCTGGAAATACTAAAGTGCCTATAAGAACATCCAATAGTCAAAGGTATATGAAATACAAATGGTATAGAGAGAAATAGTCCAATAATTTCAATAATAACTATAACCTAAAACTTCTTAACTGGGAATATTGAAGTCTCATGTTAAAAGGAACCACCAGCTTTCATACCTTCTCATGTTCTGAGCAAGGAACTGAAACGTTAGCTTTTTTACATGGCACATGTTGCACTTTTACTTTCTTCTCCAACACTGCATTTTTGCACAATTTAAACCAAATTGAACATGTTTCATTATTTATTTGAGACTAAATTAATTTTATTGATCTATTATATTAAGTTAAAATGAAAGTGTTCATTCAGTATTGTTGTCATTATTACAAATACATTTTATTTATGTTACAAGTACATATATAAAAACAGTCCGATGGGACTTTTTTTGTCCTAAAATAATCAGCATCGGCGTTGAAAAATCATAATCAGTCGACCTCTAATTGTAATGCTATACCCTTGAACGGGGGGAAATATGAGACATGAGTCACACTGACACGTAGCAGTAGCATCAGCATCAGCAACGAAACAAAAACGAAATGACATTTTTACAACAGCCTATAGGGAGGACAGGCCATGAGGAGATGTTCATACTGAACATATTATTATTGTTTTGTTCCTAACTTGTTTGATAAGATTAGTACAGATTTCATCAGGGGACCCCACATCGGACCCCGACCCCACGTTTGAGAACCACTGTACTAACCTCTCTCTCTTCTTGCTTCCTCTCTATCTGTCTCTGCTTCCTCCTGCATGTATTGCAGCCTGCCTCCGCCTCACCACTGAGTGCCACATCACTGTCTGTCTCAGTTAGCCTGCTTTCTGTAAAGCAAAATTATTATCAGAACTTAGTAGCCTGTTTGTTTTGTTGCTCCTGCTGAGTTACGCTCCGTTTAACGTTAGGTTCTTGCTTCATCCTTCTAGCTGGCTAAGTAATACTAGCCAGAGCCCGCCAGCGTTAAAAGTCTCTACCGGTAGCTCGCCACTTGACTAACTGACAAATGATCTATTAGAGACCAGTTGTGCACAACAATGCTTTCCAGATTGGCCGGATGTCCTTTGGGTGGTGGACCATTCCTGAAACTGTTGAGCATGATGTGCTCAGTGCGTCATTCTCAAGCAACATAACAAAAAAAATCTAAATAGTTCAGTTTAAGATAGAGGTGTCATTTTTTTTTGCTTTGGATGCGTCTCAATCCATCACATTCTCCTATGTCGCACTTCCGCATCTAAGGTGAAAGGTGGCAGAGCTCGAGCGGTGTTTGTCAGACAATGAGACCTCCCAAAATCTTCTCATGAAACATCTGTAGCATCCAAATAGTTTGAGAGAAGAGAAGCCCCTGGTCAGGGAGGTGAACCAGATGGTCACTCTGACAGAGCACCAGAGTTCTTCTGTGGAGATGGGAGAATCTTCCAGAAGGACAACCATCTCTGTATCACTCCACCAATCAGGCTTTTATGGTAGAGAGGCCTGACGGATGCCCCTCCTCAGTAAAAGGCACATGACAGCCCACTTGGAGTTGCCAAAAGGCACCTATAGGACTTTCAGACCACTCTGGTCTGATGAACCAAAGATTGAACTCTTTGGCTTGAATGCCAAGTGTCACGTCTGGAAGAAACCTGGCACCATCCCTACGGTGAAGCATGGTGGTGGCAGCATCATGCTGTGGGGATGTTTTTCAGAGGCAGGGACTGGGAGAGTAGTCAGGATTGAGGGAAAAAATGAGGTGACTACCTCATGAAGCTGGTTGAGAGAATGCCAAGAGTGTGCAAAGCTGTCAAAGGCAAAGGGTGGCTACTTTGAAGAATCTCAAATATAAAATGTATTTTGATTTGCTTAACACCTTTTTTTGGTTGCTACATGATTCCATATGTGTTATTTTATAGTTTGGAATTATTCACTATTATTCTGCAATGTAGAAAATATTACAAATAAAGAAAAACCCTTGAATTAGTAGGTGATTCCAAACTTTTGACTGGTACTGTATATATAGAAAGATTACTGAAGTCCGGACCTCATACAGTATGTAGTTACGGCCATTCATTTTGGAACATGGAATGATGTTGATATATAATCTCAGGGGATTGGTTTGCTATGCTGGAGTATGTAAAGTATGGAAACATTCATACTTTACATACACGATAGTAATGCTAGTAAATGTGCTCTGCCACTCTTAAGTAGATGCACAGTAGTCAATAAGGTATTGATCCTCAACACAGTGTACATTCTGGTTCCTCCAAAGCTTACAAGTCACATGGAAGGCAGGATACTGATGTTTTAGAAACTGACAGCTGGAGTCTTATTTATTAATTTCTCTGAGATCTAACTTGGAAGCTTCCTAAACTGAGAAATATATATATCTCTCTCTCTCCCCCAAAACCTGTCATATTGTGTACCATATAAATGTACACTATATATACAAAAGTATGTGGGCACCCTTCAAATCAAATCAAATCAAATCAAATCAAATCAAATTTTATTTGTCACATACACATGGTTAGCAGATGTTAATGCGAGTGTAGCGAAATGCTTGTGCTTCTAGTTCCGACAATGCAGTAATAACGAGCAAGTAATCTAACTAACAATTCCAAAAAAAAAACTACTGTCATACACAGTGTAAGGGGATAAAGAATATGTACATAAGGATATATGAATGAGTGATGGTACAGAGCAGCATAGGCAAGATACAGTAGATGATATCGAGTACAGTATATACATATGAGATAAGTATGTAAACCAAGTGGCATAGTTAAAGTGGCTAGTGATACATGTATTACATAAGGATGCAGTCGATGATATAGAGTACAGTATCAACGTATGCATATGAGATGAACAATGTAGGGTAAGTAACATTATATAAGGTAGCATTGTTTAAAGTGGCTAGTGATATATTTACATCATTTCCCATCGATTCCCATGCAAAGTAGTGTACTGTGCCATTTCAGCCACACCCGTTGCTGACAGGTTTATAAAATCAAGCACACATGCAATCTCCATAGACAAACATTAGCAGTAGAATGGCCTTACCGAAGAGCTGAGTGACTTTCAACGTGGCACCGTCATAGGATGCCACCTTTCCAACAAGTCAGTTTGTCAAATTTCAGTCCTGCTAGAGCTGCCCCGGTCAACTGGAAGTGCTGTTATTGTAAAGTGGAAATGTCTCGGAGCAACAACGGCTCAGGCGAGGAGTGGTAGACCACACAAGGGAGTGGTAGACCACACAAAGAACAGGGATCGTCGAGTGCAGAAGCAGGTAGCTCGTAAAAATGTATGTCAGTTGGTCAGGTGGCTAGCTGCCAGCAGAGACTTCTATTGTAGTAACATTGAAAGGCTAGTATTGCTTAGCCAGCTAGAAGGATGAGGTGTGAAGCTAATGTTAAACAGCGCCTACTTCAGCTGTAGCAAAAAAAATAGGTAACTAATTACTCATAATAACTTTGCTTTACAGAGAGTAGTCTAACTTAGACACTAGATAGTGATGGTTCAATTATAGTTAAAACCCACCTACTTCAACAATTTCTCTTAAACCTAACCCTAACCTGTAACCACACTGCTAACCTTAAACGTTTATGAAAATAAAGTGTGCTTTTTGGTTGAAATTTAAGGTTAGGGTTAGGTATATGATATTGCCATTTTATTTGCTGTTCTTCAAATAGCATTCACAACGGACTAAAACTCAAACAGTGGTTAATGGCCCTGCCTCCCAGAGTACCACAGAGCACCACAGAGCCTACCAGGGCACAACACAGTGGTTAATTGGCTTATGAAGCTAATCACTAACATTAGCATTTATCAGCAATGTCTATCAGGGGACCAGTTTGCTAACATCTGCTTTAAAAGGCAGGCAGCTGTATCTTGCAGTCCCGGGCTGTTCCAGAAAGGAAAGATGGAAGCCAGCCACAGTTTTATCAATAATTGATGGCTTTTGGTGTACACTGGGGTATTTGCCAACTTTAAAGGCTTTTCCACACAAATCTTTTGAAAACAATGGTATTATGAGACTAAATGCAACTCATGATGAGTTGCATCTCTTATAACCAGTAACCCCAAACATTCTCCCCATTTGATGGAGCAAGAACACAAGTCCATTCCATTCCGGAAGGTTTGAATGATTTGGATGATGATGATGATGATGATGATGATGATGCCAGGGCGAAACCAGGCAGGCTAGCAGCCCGACACCGACCAAACCGGTGCCGGGCAGAGAGCCAGAACAGACTCAGTAGAGAAGCTGGAGAAATTAATTGACTGAAGACACAATACCACATCCTCCTTCCATTCATAGGCAATGTTAGCTGGTTAACATTAGCCTTCTACATCTAGCTACATATTTAACATCCATCCTCTCAGGACAGCAAAACAATGTATGAATTAATGGTTGGATCAGAATCACTGTTTTATTCATTTTCCAGTATGGAGAATTAAGTAAAACCACAAGTCCAAATCCCTATCTCCATCCATGGCTAATTTAGGAAAGGGACTATTTTAGCTAGCTGGATAGCCACCGGAGGACAACAACACAACGAGATGCAAAAATTTTTTGTCAATGATGTATTGCTCTCAATGTGATTTGATTGGTGTGAAGCCAAATCCAAACTGACTTACCTTGATACTTTTTTGTTGGTACACCAGGACCATTCACGGTTGAGCTCACTCAGTTTAGCTCAACGCTGATTGGCTAATTTTGTATACTTTTTTTGTAAAGGGAGGACAGACGCTCGCTGGCTTTCCTTGCCTTCAATGCTACGGGCGGCAACAATGTCATCCTCGTCTGGACCAGATAGCATCAGATAGATGTGCTACACGCAGAGAGACAGAGGGGGCGCTGTTTCTCTCACTTGGATGCTTTCTGTGAAATACATTCAGCCTCTTGCGAATAGATCGGAAATTATGAAACACAGAGTGAAGAAGGATTAATTATTTTATGTTTTTATTTTATTTTCTTGGTCAATTGTTTTGGGAAGCCTGGCTTCCCTTGCCTTCCATGAATACTGGTAACTTGTTGCCCCCAGAAGACTAAATAAAGTAGTTCTCACCAGAATAATGTGTTACATTGATAGAATGAATGCATTAGTAATCTATTTAACACCGATAAAGTTGTCTGCTTCATTTAGGGACCGGGGAGAAAAATGCGATAACTCCAAAACAGTGGAAAGATTGTTCCTGTGCAACACGGTTTTAAGGAAATTCAAATCTGAGAAAACTATGAAACACATTTCTGAAAAGAAATACAGGGATACGACTAATAGACAGGATATCAAAGGACATCAAAGGTGCACGGAAACAGCTTATCCTGAAAAAGACCTTAAGCGGCATATGGGCTACTATCCGGAATACTGTGCGCATGTAAAAGTGGTCAGTGTGTTCTAGAAACCTCCGACCGAGCCCATCAATCCCCTTCAGAGTCCTGTGTGGTGTCGAGCAGTGGAGAAGCAGAGTGAAGCACAGTGAAGCAGAGTGAAGCACAGTGAAGCACAGTGAATCATAGTGAAGCAGAGTGAAGAACAGTGAAGCACAGTGAAGCAGAGTGAAGTACAGTGAAGCAGAGTGAAGAACAGTGAAGCAGAGTGAAGCACAGTGAAGCACAGTGAACAACAGTGAATCATAGTGAAGCACAGTGAAGTACGGTGAAGCAGAGTGAAGAACAGTGAATCACAGTGAATCATAGTGAAGCACAGTGAAGAACAGTGAAGCAGAGTGAAGGACAGTGAAGCACAGTGAAGCAGAGTGAATCATAGTGAAGGACAGTGAAGCAGAGTGAAGCACAGTGAAGCAGAGTGAAGCACAGTGAAGCACAGTGAAGAACAGTGAAGCAGAGTGAAGCACAGTGAAGCAGAGTGAAGCACAGTGAAGCAGAGTGAAGCAGAGTCGTTATTGTGTTGTGGATCCCAATGGGTCTGGGCCTAGCAGATGGGACTGTGGATTGATGTACTGTGGAACCAGGACACACGACTGATTCCCCAGCCCACCGCTCTTCACCGAACCCACGGCTGGAAGCAGGTAGGGGGAGAGAGGGAGGAAATGGAGAGAGGGGGAGGAAATGGGGTGAGGGGGAGGAAATGGGGAGAGAGGGAGGAAATGGAGAGAGGGGGAGGAAATGGGGCGAGGGGGAGGAAATGGGGCGAGGGGGAGGAAATGGAGAGAGGGGGAGGAAATGGGGAGAGGGGGAGGAAAGAGGCGAGGGGGAGGAAATGGGGAGAGAGGGAGGAAATGGGGAGAGGGGGAGGAAATGGGGAGAGAGGGAGGAAATGGAGAGAGGGGGAGGAAATGGGGAGAGGGGGAAATGGGGAGAGGGGGAGGAAAAGAGGCGAGGGGGAAATGGGGAGAGGGGGAGGAAATGGAGAGAGGGGGAGGAAATGGGGAGAGAGGGAGGAAATGGAGAGAGGGGGAGGAAATGGGGAGAGGGGGAGGAAATGGGGCGAGGGGGAGGAAATGGAGAGAGGGGGAGGAAAGAGGCGAGGGGGAGGAAATGGGGAGAGAGGGAGGAAATGGGGAGAGGGGGAGGAAATGGGGAGAGAGGGAGGAAATGGAGAGAGGGGGAGGAAATGGGGAGAGGGGGGAAATGGGGAGAGGGGGAGGAAAAGAGGCGAGGGGGAAATGGGGAGAGGGGGAGGAAATGGAGAGAGGGGGAGGAAATGGGGAGAGGGGGAGGAAAAGAGGCGAGGGGGGAGGAAATGGGAAGAGAGGGAAAAAGAAGAAAGAGACAGAGAAGAATGCCTGTGGTGTTAGCCCCTAGGCTCGCTACTCAAACTCCCTGCAGCTCCACTCACTTAGCTGTGGGCTCTCTCACACACACACGCACACAAGCACGTACGCATACTGTACACACACATGGCTCTGTCACGTGTCGGGAGCCATCAATTGGTGTGTGTGTGTGTGTGTGTGTGTGTGTGTGTGTGTGTGTGTGTGTGTGTGTGTAAGTGTGTGTGTGTGTGTGTGTGTGTGTGTGTGTGCGTGTGCGTGTGCGATGCGTGCGTGCGTGCGTGTGTGTGTGTGCACGAGAGATACTTGCGCTTTGTCCTGATTTCTTTTTTTTGCTGATGTTCGTCGTAGCTTCCCCCACAGTCTTGACTATGTGTCCCTTTACGCAGGAGGCAAAATCTTTGTCTAATATCTGTGGAATTTCCAATTCAGTCTCTCACTAATCAATCCTCCTCCAAGGAAGAGGAAACAGGATGCATAGACCAAAGGAGGGAGAAAACATTCAACTGAATAGAATATCAGAGAGAAACATGATGCACTTGTTTAAAAACCTATCCATGCATTCCTCAAATGGAAATCCTTGAACATTTGTCACTTGTTAGGTTATCAATCACACAAAAGAGAAATAATCAATTCCGTTTAGTTCCGCTTTGAAAAGTCATCTGTCTCTATGACGAGGTACTTGTGTGTGGAAACTATTTTTTTTTAAATTATATTATTGTCGGGAACCGTTTCTGAGCGTTTCCACAAAACTCTGATGGAAATGTTGTTTCTGCTGTCTTACATCATCAACACAATCCAAACAAGAGACTGGAAACACAACTGGTGATGCAAAACTCGTTTCTCAGACCCATTTTTTATTAGCTGAAAATACGTTTCCACACAACTATGGGTCAAGTTCATTTGCTTCTGCCGTGAACATTTTAAGGCATTTTAAGGCGTTAATTGGGGTTATTTTAGGCACCTCTTGCGTAAGATCAAAGTTATGCAAATGCTGGACTTGGTCACCCACACAAACACACACCATGCAGTTAATTGTGATCCTCATTTGTGAACCCCAACTGGAAAAGGTTTCCTCAGGTTCACCTTCTGTCCTGCTCAGATCCCATTACATGAATTACCAGCATCCTCTAATGTGTACAACAATCACACCTTCTGTCCTGCTCAGATCCCATTACATGAATTACCAGCATCCTCTAATGTGTACAACAATCACACCTTCTGTCCTGCTCAGATCCCATTACATGAATTACCAGCATCCTCTACAACAACTGTACAACAATCACACCCTCTGTCCTGCTCAGATCCCATTACATGAATTACCAGCATCCTCTAATGTGTACAACAATCACACCTTCTGTCCTGCTCAGATCCCATTACATGAATTACCAGCATCCTCTACAACAACTGTACAACAATCACACCTTCTGTCCTGCTCAGATCCCATTACATGAATTACCAGCATCCTCTACAACAACTGTACAACAATCACACCTTCTGTCCTGCTCAGATCCCATTACATGAATTACCAGCATCCTCTAATGTGTACAACAATCACACCTTCTGTCCTGCTCAGATCCCATTACATGAATTACCAGCATCCTCTACAACAACTGTACAACAATCACACCTTCTGTCCTGCTCAGATCCCATTACATGAATTACCAGCATCCTCTAATGTGTACAACAATCACACCTTCTGTCCTGCTCAGATCCCATTACATGAATTACCAGCATCCTCTAATGTGTACAACAATCACACCTTCTGTCCTGCTCAGATCCCATTACATGAATTACCAGCATCCTCTACAACAACTGTACAACAATCACACCTTCTCTCCTGCTCAGATCCCATTACATGAATTACCAGCATCCTCTACAACAACTGTACAACAATCACAGCGTAGACGTTTTTACAATTATTATATATTTGTTTGTTGCTCTCAAGTGTTTTTCATGCTCAACTTTTTTTGACTGTGTTGAACATGACACTTTTTATATAATACATTGTCGAAATGTCTTCTTGATCGAGGAAAAGTTTATTTGAAAGCCAATCAGATACCAGATCCTTCAAATAATAATGAATGATATGATATATTTAACGCGTTCAACGTGAGAATACAAGCATTGTTTTCACGTGACCAGAATATGTGTTCATAGGTTTAAAAAAAATTATGAATGAAGAATACAAAACAGTCAATGATTTAGACACTGGGGAGAAGAAGGAACGAAATAGAGGTAGTGGTTTCGCACATCTAGAAGACGACTAAGTTGCAACGCGATTGTGATCCTTTTAGGCCTGTTTCTCTGGGATTAATCATGTGTAACATGCCAGAAATGCCACCCATTCAATTTACCCACTGAAAATCCTTTCAGGAATTGTTTGGGCTTCTCGCCCTTCTAATTGCTATAATATTTAGTCATTGTTTGAGCCTGAAAATACTGAACGCCAGTCGCTGTACACAGTGGAGGAATACTGACACGTTTCCATCACTACATGCAAACGGCATGCCAGCCCTGTATTCAAGGTCAGCTTTGGTTCTGTCGAAGGGATATCAGCACATCTGTTGGAGAAAGGCTCAGTGTCCGTCATGGAGAATTGGCTTGGAAAGGCTAATGGAAAGACTAATGGAAAGACTAATGGAATGACTAATAGACTAATGGAAAGACTAATAGACTAATGGAAGGACTAATAGACTAATGGAAGGACTAATAGACTAATGGAAAGACTAATGGAAAGACTAATAGACTAATGGAAAGGCTAATGGAAAGGCTAATATACTAATGGAAAGACTAATAGACTCATGGAAAGACTAATGGAAGGACTAATAGACTCATGGAAAGACTAATGGAAGGACTAATAGAATAATGGAAAGACTAATGGAAAGACTAATAGACTAATAGAAATACTAATAGACTAATGGAAAGACAAATGGAAAGACGAATAGAATAATGGAAAGACTAATGGTTAGACTAATGGAAAGACTAATAGACTAATGGAAAGACTAATGGAAAGACTAATAGACTCATGGAAAGACTAATGGAAGGACTAATAGAATAATGGAAAGACTAATGGAAAGACTAATAGACTAATAGAAATACTAATAGACTAATGGAAAGACAAATGGAAAGACTAATAGAATAATGGAAAGACTAATGGTTAGACTAATGGAAAGACTAATAGACTGATGGAAAGACTAATAGACTAATGGAAAGACTAATAGACTAATGGAAAGAATAATAGAATAATGGAAAGACTAATGGAAAGACTAATATAATAATAGAACGATTAATGGTTAGACTAATGGAAATACTAATAGACTAATGGAAAGACTAATAGACTAATGGAAAGACTAATGGAAAGACTAATAGACTAATGGAAAGACTAATATAATAATGGAAAGACGAAAGGAAAGACTAATAGACTAATGGAAAGACTAATAGATTAATGGAAAGACTAATATAATAATGGAAAGACTAATGTAAAGACTAATATAATAATGGAAAGACTAATAGGCTAATGGAAAGGCTAATATAAAGGCTAATGGAAAGACTAATAGACTAATGGAAAGACTAATAGCCTAATGGAAAGACTAATGGAAAGGCTAATAGACTAATGGAAATACTAATGGAAAGACTAATAGACTAATGGAAAGACTAATGGAGAGACTAATAGACTAATGGAAAGGCTAATGTAAAGACTAATGGAAAGACTAATAGACTCATGGAAAGACTAATAGACTAATGGAAAGACTAATGTAAAAACTAATGGAAAGGCTAATAGACTAATGGAAAGACTAATGGAAAGACTAATAGACTAATGGGAAGACTAATAGACTAATGGAAAGACTAATAGGCTAATGGAAAGGCTAATGGAAAGGCTAATAGACTCATTGAAAGACTAATATAATAATGGAAAGACTAATGTAAAGACTAATATAATAATGGAAAGACTAATAGGCTAATGGAAAGGCTAATATAAAGGCTAATGGAAAGACAAATAGAAAGACTAATAGCCTAATGGAAAGACTAATGGAAAGGCTAATAGACTAATGGAAATACTAATGGAAAGACTAATAGACTAATGGAAAGACTAATAGACTAATGGAAAGACTAATGGAAAGACTAATAGACTAATGGAAAGGCTAATGGAAAGACTAATGGAAAGACTAATAGACTCATGGAAAGACTAATAGACTAATGGAAAGACTAATGGAAAAACTAATGGAAAGGCTAATAGACTAATGGAAAGACTAATGGAAAGACTAATAGACTAATGGAAAGACTAATAGACTAATGGAAAGACTAATAGACTAATGGAAAGACTAATAGGCTAATGGAAAGGCTAATGGAAAGGCTAATAGACTAATGGAAAGACTAATGGAAAGGCTAATGGAAAGGCTAATGGAAAGGCTAATGGAAATGCTAATAGACTAATGGAAAGGCTAATGGAAAGGCTAATAGACTAACGGAAAGGCTAATGGAAAGGCTAATGGAAAGACTAATGGAAAGGCTAATGGAAAGGCTAATGGAAAGACTAATAGACTAATGGAAAGGCTAATGGAAAGGCTAATGGAAAGGCTAATGGAAAGACTAAAAGACTAATGGAAAGGCTAATGGAAAGACATGGAAAGGCTAATGGAAAGGCTAATTAATGGAAAGGCTATTGGAAAGGCTAATGGAAAGGCTAATGGAAAGGCTACCACTACAGACAATTCCTTTGACCTCATGGCTTGGTTTTTGCACTGACATGCATTATCAACTGTGAGACCTTATATAGACAGGTGTGTGCCTTTCCAAATCATGTCCAATCCATTGAATTTACCACAGGTGGACTCCAATCAAGTTGTAGAAACAGAATGCACTTGAGCTCAATTTTGAATCTCATAGCGAAGGGTCTGAATAATTATGTAAATAAGGTATTTTTGTTTTTAATTTATAATACAATTCAAAAAATCTGTTTTGCTTTGTCATTATGGGGTATTGAGTTTAGATTGCTGATTTTATAAAATAATTTAATACATTTTAGAATAAGGCTGTAACGTAACAAAATGTGGAACAAGTCAAGGGGTCTGAATACTTTCAGAAGGCACTGTACACAGAGAAAATAGATATGCACGTGCGTGCAAACACACACACACACACACCACACACACACACGCACACACACACCACACTAAGCCACCATAACATTCTGCTGGTCAGATGTTATATTTACAGGACTGCCAGAGTCAGAGCCAGAGTCAGAGCCAGAGTCAGAGCCAGAGACTTAGTCAGAGTCAGAGTCAGAGCCAGAGCCAGAGTCAGAGCCAGAGTCAGAGCCAGAGTCAGAGCCAGAGCCAGAGTCAGAGCCAGAGCCAGAGTCAGAGCCAGAGTCAGAGTCAGAGCCAGAGTCAGAGCCAGAGTCAGAGCCAGAGTCAGAGTCAGAGCCAGAGTCAGAGTCAGAGTCAGAGTCAGAGCCAGAGTCAGAGTCAGAGCCAGAGTCAGAGTCAGAGCCAGAGTCAGAGTCAGAGCCAGAGCCAGAGTCAGAGCCAGAGTCAGAGCCAGAGTCAGAGCCAGAGTCAGAGCCAGAGTCAGAGTCAAAGTCAAAGTGGGGAGAGAAAGGAAAATCAAATACCGTCCATTGGGATGATAATTTAATAGGGATGATACTTTAATAGGGACTGTAATTCAATAGGGATGGTATTTTCAAATTGGGAGATGAGCAGATTTCATTGAGATATGTTTTATCTCAGGCTTGTCCTACCAGGGCCGCATCCGAGTGAAAAAAGTATCATCCTGAACGAATTCTTAAAGAAACTGCAGAAAGCCACAGTACAGAAAGCCACACTGCAGAAACCCACACTGCAGAAACCCACACTGCAGAATGCCACACTGCAGAAAGCCACACTGCAGAAAGCCACACTGCAGAAAGCCACACTGCAGAAACCCGCACTGCAGAAACCCACTCTGCAGAAACCCACACTGCAGAAACCCACACTGAGAAACCCACACTGCAGAAACCCACTCTGCAGAAACCCACACTGCAGAAACCCACACTGAGAAAGCCACACTGCAGAAACCCACACTGCAGAAACCCACACTGCAGAAACCCACACTGCAGAAACCCACACTGCAGAAACCCACACTGAGAAACCCACACTGCAGAAACCCACACTGCAGAAACCCACACTGCAGAAACCCACACTGCATAAACCCACACTGAGAAACCCACACTGAGAAAAACACCCTTTCATAACAGACACACAGTAGATATACAGTACATTATAATACATTCAGAGTAATGTACTCTCTCTCTCTCTCTCTCTCTCTCTCCTCTCTCTCTCTCTCTCTCTCTCTCTCTCTCTCTCTCTCTCTCTCTCTCTCTCTCTCTCTCTCTCTCTCTCTCTCTCTCTCTCTCTCTCTCTCTCTCTCTCTCTCTCTCTCTCTCTCTCTCTCTCTCTCTCTCTCTCGCTCTCTCTCTCTCTCTCTCGCTCTCTCTCTCTCTCTCTCTCTCTCTCTCTCTCTCTCTCTCTCTCTCTCTCTCTCTCTCTCTCTCTCTCTCTCTCTCTCTCTCTCTCTCTCTCTCTCTCTCTCTCTCTCTCTCTCTCTCTCTCTCTCTCTCTCTCTCTCTCTCTCTCTCTCTCTCTCTCTCTCTCTCTCTCTCTCTCTCTCTCTCCCTCTCTCTCTCTCTCTCTCTCTCTCTCTCTCTCTCTCTCTCTCTCTCTCTCTCTCTCTCTCTCTCTCTCTCTCTCTCTCTCTCTCTCTCTCTCTCTCTCTCTCTCTCTCGTTCTTTCTTTCTCTTTCTTTCTCTCTCTCGCTCAATTCAGTTGAATTCAATTCAATGGGCTTTGTTGGCATGGGGAACGTGTTTACATTGCCAAAGTGGAATAGACAATAAACAAAAAGTGAAAAAAAACAATCAGGAAATAACATTTGACATCACACTCACAAAACGTTTTTAAAGAATGTAAACAAAAATAAGTTGGTATTATTTGCTATGTACAGTGTTGTAACAATGTGCAAATAGTTAAAGTACAAAAGGGAAAATAAATAAACACATAGGTTGTACTTACCATGTTCTTTTCTCTCCACCGGTTGCCCTTTTCCTGTGGAAACAGGTCACGAATGCTGTTGCTATGGTAGCACACCGTGTTATCTCACCCAGTAGATATGGGACTTCATCAAGATTGGATTTGTTTTCAAATTCTTTGTGGATCTGTGTAATCTGTGGGAAATATGTGTCTCTAATATGGTCATACATTTGGCAGGAGGTTAGGAAGTGCAGCTTAGTTTCCACCTCATGTTGTGGGCAGTGTGCACATAGCCTGTCCGATGGTGGACTCTCTGAACAAATGGCATTCTAGTTTGCTCTGTTTTTTTGTTAATTCTTTCCAATGTGTCAAGTAATTATCTATTTGTTTTCTCATGATTTGGTTGGGTCTGATTGTGTTGCTGTCCTGGGGCTCTGTGGGGTCTGTTTGTGTTGCTGTCCTGGGGCTCTGTGGGGTCTGTTTGTGTTGCTGTCCTGGGGCTCTGTGGGGTCTGTTTGTGTTGCTGTCCTGGGGCTCTGTGGGGTCTGTTTGTGTTGCTGTCCTGGGGCTCTGTGGGGTCTGTTTGTGTTGCTGTCCTGGTGCTCTGTAGGGTGTGTTTGTGCTGCTGTCCTGGGGCTCTGTAGGGTGTGTTTGTGCTGCTGTCCTGGGGCTCTGTGGGGTCTGTTTGTGCTGCTGTCCTGTGGCTCTGTGGGGTGTGTTTGTGTTGCTGTCCTGGGGCTCTGTGGGGTATAATTGTGTTGCTGTCCTGTGGCTCTGTGGGGTCTGTTTGTGTTGCTGTCCTGGGGCTCTGTGGGGTCTGTTTGTGTTGCTGTCCTGGGGCTCTGTGGGGTCTGTTTGTGTTGCTGTCCTGGGGCTCTGTGGGGTCTGTTTGTGTTGCTGTCCTGGGGCTCTGTGGGGTCTGTTTGTGTTGCTGTCCTGGGGCTCTGTGGGGTCTGTTTGTGTTGCTGTCCTGGGGCTCTGTGGGGTCTGTTTGTGTTGCTGTCCTGGGGCTCTGTGGGGTCTGTTTGTGTTGCTGTCCTGGCGATCTGTGGGGTCTGTTTGTGTTGCTGTCCTGGGGCTCTGTGGGGTCTGTTTGTGTTGCTGTCCTGGGGCTCCGTGGGGTCTGTTTGTGTTGCTGTCCTGGGGCTCTGTGGGGTCTGTTTGTGTTGCTGTCCTGGGGCTCTGTGGGGTCTGTTTGTGTTGCTGTCCTGGGGCTCTGTGGGGTCTGTTTGTGTTGCTGTCCTGGGGCTCTGTGGGGTCTGTTTGTGTTGCTGTCCTGGGGCTCTGTGGGGTCTGTTTGTGTTGCTGTCCTGGGGCTCTGTGGGGTCTAATTGTGTTGCTGTCCTGTGGCTCTGTGGGGTCTAATTGTGTTGCAGTCCTGTGGCTCTGTGGGGTCTAATTGTGTTGCTGTCCTGGGGCTCTGTAGGGTGTGTTTGTGTTGCTGTCCTGGTGCTCTGTGGGGTCTGTTTGTGTTGCTGTCCTGGGGCTCTGTGGGGTCTGTTTGTGTTGCTGTCCTTGTGCTCTGTAGGGTGTGTTTGTGCTGCTGTCCTGGGGCTCTGTAGGGTGTGTTTGTGCTGCTGTCCTGGTGCTCTGTGGGGTCTGTTTGTGTTGCTGTCCTGGGGCTCTGTGGGGTCTAATTGTTTTGCTGTCCTGTGGCTCTGTGGGGTCTGTTTGTGTTGCTGTCCTGGGGCTCTGTGGGGTCTGTTTGTGTTGCTGTCCTGGGGCTCTGTGGGGTCTGTTTGTGTTGCTGTCCTGGGGCTCTGTGGGGTCTGTTTGTGTTGCTGTCCTGGGGCTCTGTGGGGTCTGTTTGTGTTGCTGTCCTGGGGCTCTGTGGGGTCTGTTTGTGTTGCTGTCCTGGGGCTCTGTGGGGTCTGTTTGTGTTGCTGTCCTGGGGCTCTGTGGGGTCTGTTTGTGTTGCTGTCCTGGGGCTCTGTGGGGTCTGTTTGTGTTGCTGTCCTGGGGCTCTGTGGGGTCTGTTTGTGTTGCTGTCCTGGGGCTCTGTGGGGTCTGTTTGTGTTGCTGTCCTGGGGCTCTGTGGGGTCTGCTTGTGTTGCTGTCCTGGGGCTCTGTGGGGTCTGTTTGTGTTGCTGTCCTGGGGCTCTGTGGGGTCTGTTTGTGTTGCTGTCCTGTGGCTCTGTGGGGTCTAATTGTGTTGCTGTCCTGTGGCTCTGTGGGGTCTAATTGTGTTGCTGTCTTGGGGCTCTGTGGGGTCTGTTTGTGTTGCTGTCCTTGTGCTCTGTAGGGTGTGTTTGTGCTGCTGTCCTGGGGCTCTGTAGGGTGTGTTTGTGCTGCTGTCCTGGTGCTCTGTGGGGTGTGTTTGTGCTGCTGTCCTGGGGCTCTGTAGGATGTGTTTGTGTTGCTGTCCTGGTGCTCTGTAGGGTGTGTTTGTGCTGCTGTCCTGGGGCTCTGTAGGGTGTGTTTGTGCTGCTGTCCTGGTGCTCTGTGGGGTGTGTTTGTGTTGCTGTCCTGGTGCTCTGTAGGGTGTGTTTGTGCTGCTGTCCTGGGGCTCTGTAGGGTGTGTTTGTGCTGCTGTCCTGGTGCTCTGTGGGGTGTGTTTGTGCTGCTGTCCTGGGGCTCTGTAGGATGTGTTTGTGTTGCTGTCCTGGTGCTCTGTAGGGTGTGTTTGTGCTGCTGTCCTGGGGCTCTGTAGGGTGTGTTTGTGCTGCTGTCCTGGTGCTCTGTGGGGTGTGTTTGTGTTGCTGTCCTGGTGCTCTGTAGGGTGTGTTTGTGCTGCTGTCCTGGGGCTCTGTAGGGTGTGTTTGTGCTGCTGTCCTGGGTCTCTGTAGGGTGTGTTCGTGCTGCTGTCCTGGTGCTCTGTGGGGTGTGTTTGTGTTGCTGTCCTGGGGCTCTGTGGGGTCTAATTGTACTGTTGTCCTGGGGCTCTGTGGGGTCTGTTTGTGTTTGTGAACAGAGCCCTAGGACCAGCTTGCCTTAGGGGACTCTTCTCTAGGTTCATCTCTCTGTAGGTGATGGCTTTGTTATGGAAGGTTTGGGAATCACTTCCTTTTACGTGGTTGTAGAATTGAACGTCTCTTTTCTGGATTTTGATAATTAGTGGGTATCGGCCTATTTCTTCTCTGCATGTATTATTTGGTGTACACATTGTACACTGAGGATATTTTTGCAGAATTCTGCATACAGAGTTTCAATTTGGTGTTTGTCCCATTTTGTGAATTCTTGTTTGGTGAGTGGACCCCAGACCTCACAACCATAAAGGGCAATTGGCCAGATCTGACTTGGTATGTCAAATTTTATGTTCCTTTAGATGGTATAGAAGGCCCTTGAATTGTTTAGGCCAAGGTATGTATAGTTTTGTGTGTGGTCTAGGATAACGATGGCCTCTCTCTCTCTCTCTCTCTCTCTCTCTCTCTCTCTCTCTCTCTTTCTCTCTCTCTCTCTCTCACTCTCGCCTCTCGCTCTCGCATCTCTCCTCTCTCCTCTCTCTCTCTCCTTCCTTTCTTCCCTCTCTCCCCCTCCCTCTCTCTGTCTCTCTCTCTCTTTTTCTCTCTCCTCTCTCCACTCGCTCTCGCTCTCTCTCTTTCGCTCGCTGTCTCTCTCACTTTCCTTTCTTCCCTCTCTCTCCCCATCCCTCTCTCCCTCCCTCTTCCCTGTGTTATTATCATCTTCCTCCACAAAGGCCCTTTGAGAACAAGCTATAATAAAGGCAACCAATCATGTGCCTGAAATAAACATATTTACGAACAGCCAATTAGGCTGATGTTCTGGTTTGAAATCGGTAGCCACGGAGACCTTGTTTGAGACAGAACCATGCAAGACCTAACACAGGAAACCAACAGTAGCAGGTCCTAACAACCACCGAAGCACATGTCACAATATACACAGAGTGTACAAAACATTAAGAACACCTTCCTAATATTGAGTTGCAACCCATTTTTTCCCCCTCAGAACAGCCTCAGTTCGTCAGGGCATGAACTCTACAAGGTGTCGAAAGTGTTCCACAGGATTGCTGTTCCTATTGGCTACCTCGTATAGCTCTTTCCATCTCATCCCACAGATGCTCAATTGTATTGAGATCTGGTGACTGAGCACTGCAGTAAGCTGAATTCACTCATGTTTGAGGAAGAATTCCTGGCCCTGTGGCATGCCGCATTATCCTGATGGGGGAAGAAAATCAATTTGCCACAAAGGGATGCACCTGATTGGCAATGATGTTCAACATATCCTGTGGCATTGAAACATGGCTCCTCTTTTATAAAGGGTGCCCAAGGTGTGCCATGAAAACACACCATCACACCATCACACCCCACACCCCACACCATCACACCCCACACCCCACACCATCACACCCCACACCCCACACCATCACACCATCACACCATCCCACCATCACACCCCACACCCCACACCATCACACCCCACACACCACACCATCACACCATCACACCATCACACCCCACACCCCACACCAGGAGGAGAGTAGGAGGAGGAGGAGAGGGAGGAGTAGAGGGAGGAGAGGAGGGAGGTGGAGGGGGAGAGGAGGAGAAACAGGAAGAGATAGGAGGAGGAGGAGGAGGAGAAACAGGAAGAGATAGAAAGTGGAGTCCTGTTTTCAGAGCAGGATATTAAGCTTGTTGTTGTCTAATACATCCTGGGAGATAAGATCCTTGCTATGGTGACCTCATCTCATACACTGATGTCATCAACCCAGAACAGAACAGTCATCTGAGAACGCTGGCGGGCCATTGGCCAAATGTCATTTAGCCAGCACTGTCCTCATAAATTGAATCAATTTGCAGAGAGAGATGATGTACAATCCTCAATTATTGATCAGTGATCACCAATCTCCATCCTTTAGAGCCGGTCCTATAAATCTGTCGCTCTAACATTGTAGTGTCTATGTCTTAAACACGCATTCAGACTAATAATTGTAGCTGCTATGGTACATTGACATTAACTGAATGCATGTAATTGATGACGAAAAAATGGGTTTTGAATGATAATGACATTACAAGATAGACAGATAAGGTTTTGGTAGATGAACAGGTTTGTCTAAGCTGACATGAATACCAGATGGACAGAGGAAATACAATGGGGTGGAACCTTTCTGGCTGGAGGCTAGTCTCTCTAGATTGATGGGTTGCCCACACTATACCAATTGTTCCAGCAGGTCTGTACTAAGACCAACCTCCGTTTGGCAGAGAGGAAAGGGAAGAGTTTCGCCGCTGGTCGGAAACTTCCCTCCAGAACCCTACCTGTTCATGCCCTGCCGTAAACATCCCCGGTAGATAGTTAGATGGAGTTTGCAGAGGATATATCAATGAGTGAGTAGTTTCCATGCACCATGATATTGGCGTTACAAGCTTACAACCACTAACTGGATGTAGTTGAATTCAGAACATGGGCCGTTCTAACAGTATTCTCCCTGTACACCAAGTCAGGACCATTGGATAAATAAAGGGGGCATATAAGCAGACAGTGATAGTTTTTACAATATTCTATGGTAACATCTCTCTGAAACTGGCTGTGGGCTACATGTGCACCACCAACTCATAACAGTAGGCTAAGTTCTGAGGGAGAGAGTGAGCATATATTTAGGGAGAGACACGTGGGCTACTAACACAACATACACTTAGTATTACTTTCTTAGCTACAGTAAACATATCTCCCTGGCATATTACATTATTTATGCAGCAGCAGACAAGACATAGGCCTATTTTTGGACTCACTGTTGTTGTGCTGTGCTCACTTGAACAGGGATGTGGCGCGGCGGTCCTTCTTGTGGGCAAACTTTGTCATCAAACTTTGTCGTCAAAAGCCTGGCATTCTCTGAATTGATGGTGCTTTCAAGACAACTGGGAACTCTGGGGGGAAAAAAGAGGTTGAAGCATCAAATCAGTGATCTTCAGGTCAGAAAGTCGGAACACTAGAAAGAGACCTAAATCCCAAAATTCCGAGTTGGATGACAATTCAAAACATATTTTTGCAGTCGGAGCTTGTTTTTTTTCCATGTTCCCATTTTTGTTGAACGAAGTCTGAGATTTCCTAGTTGTTTGAACCACTCACCTACAATGTCCTATCTAGACCCTAAAAGGGTTCTTTGGCTGTCCCCTTTGAAGAATCCCTTTTGGTTCCAGGTAGAACCCTCTTAGTTCCGCATTGTGTCCACCTCTGTCATGTTTATTCTGGTGATTTTAGCATGTCAACCTTGGTGGGGAAAACTGAACCATTTTTTTTATAGAAGCCATGCCAGCAAAGGCACTATTCAACACTAAACAATACATGAATTGGACAATAACGGTGACAAACGGTGCCCACAAACTGTTAGGGCCGACATAAAAGCTGTCCCGACTTCAGAGCTTTCTTTTCAGCACCATGGAGTGAATCTTTACCACTGCTACACCTGGATATCAGCGGAGTATTGTCTGGCAGTGAAACAGTTCATTCAGCCTCAGTTACTGCCTTTAAAAAAAACATAGCTGATATGGCTGACTTGCTTAAACTAATGTGGTTTTTACTGACTCCTTGTGGATTTTGTGTAACTCGTTGAAAACCGCATTCTCCTTCAATAATAAAGAACATGAGTTTAGACTTTTGAACCATGCACAAACATTATTACGTTTATGTTCAGTGAAGTCATAATGTTTGATATTATATCGTTAAGTATAAGCAAGTGCAAGTAAACGAGCTGCGACAAGGTCGGCCTTCGTTCAGCGTTTTCAAAATGTACAGCGACAGAAATTCGGATAGGAGTTTAGAGCAGATAAATTCAGCAAGATGTTGAGGCGTTAATTCTACTCTTCTCTAAGTCACCACTGAGAGAGAGAGAAATAGAGAGAGACCGATGGGGAGAGAGAGAGAGAGAGAGAGAGAGAGAGAGAGAGAGAGAGAGAGAGAGAGAGAGAGAGAGAGAGAGAGAGAGAGAGAGAGAGAGAGAGAGAGAAAGAGAGATAACATGCGAGAGAGCAAGAGAGAGGGAGTGAGAGAGAGACAGAGTGTGAGAGAGAAACAGACAGAGAACGAGAGAGAGAGAGAGAAAGCGGGAGAGAGAGAGAGGGGGGAGAGGGAGACAGAGAGAGAGAGAGAGAGAAAGAGAGAGATAACATGAGAGAGAGAGCAAGAGAGAGGGAGCGAGAGAGAGACAGTGTGAGAGAGAAACAGACAGAGAACGAGAGAGAGAGAGAGAAAGCGGGAGAGAGAGAGAGAGAGGGAGAGGGAGAGAAAAAGAGAGAGAGAGAAACTGAACTGGTAAAAATGGTTGCAGACCCAACAACATTATAGTATCCCCTCCTCGTGAAGAACAGCACATGAGCTAACTTTAATACACAGAGTAAGCAAAACAAAGAAATGCATCATTCCAACATTGCCTCAAATGATTAATATGATACTAATGAGATAGACCTATACAAGCAATATAACAATTGAGATGTACAAACGATGGCAAAAGGGAACGATGAGCGAATAAGAGGCCATTTCGATTAAGACATTCATGTGCGAGCTCAGACGGACAATATGCCTATTTGTTCAGCACTTTTGAAATGGGCAGCGACAGAATTCAGAACATGGGCCGTACTTTCAGTATTCTCCCTGTACACCAAGTCAGAAGCATTGGATAAATAAAGGGGACATATAAGCAGACAATGATAGTTTTTACAATATTCTATGGTGACATTTATCTGAAACTGGCTACAGGCTACATGTGCACCACCAAGTCAAAACAGTAGGCTAAATTCTGAGGGGGAGATTGACCATATTCTTAGGGTGAGACACAGTGGTGGAAAAAGTACCCAGTTGTCATACTTGAGTATAAGTAAAGATAGCTTCACAAAAAATTACTCAAGTAAAAGTGAAAGTCACCCAGTAAAATATGACTTGAGTAAAAGTCTAAAAGTATTTGGTTTTAAATATACTTAAGTATCAAAAGCAAATGTAATTTCTAAACTATACTTATATACTTAACGATTGAAAGTAAAAGTTCAATTATAAATAATTTCAAATTCCCTGTATTAAACAAACCAGATGGAACCATTTTCTTTTTTTGTAAATGTACGAATAACCAGGGGCACACTCCAACACTCAGACATAGTGAGTCCGCCAGGCAATAGGGATGACCAGGGATGTTCTCTTGATACGTTCGTGAATTGGACCAGTTTCCTGTCCATGCCAGCCATTCAAAATGTAACGAGTACTTTTGAGTGTCAGGGAAAATGTTTTGAGTAAAAAGTACATAATTGTCTTTAGGAATGTAGTGAAGTAAAAGTTGTCAAAAATATGAATAGTAAAATAAAGTTTAGATACCCCCAAAACTACTTAAGTAGTACTTTAAAGTATTTTTACTTAAGCATTTTACACCACTGGTGAGACAACAGCTTACTACACAACATACACTTGGTATTACTTTCTTAGCTACAGTAAACATATCTCCCTGGCATATTACATCATTTATGCAGCAGCAGACAAGACATAGGCCTATTTTTGGACTCACTGTTGTTGTGCTGTGCTCACTTGAACAGGGATGTGGCGCGGCGGTCCTTCTTGTGGGCAAACTTTGTCATCAAACTTTGTCGTCAAAAGCCTGGCATTCTCTGAATTGATGGTGCTTTCAAGAAAACTGGGAACTCTGGGGGGGGAACGAGGTTGAAGCATTAAATAAGTGATCTTCAGGTCAGAAAGTCGGAGCACTAGAAAGAGTTTTAAATTCCCGACTGAAAAAGTATTTCCCCAATCAGAGCTCATTTTTTCTGTGTTTCCCAGTTTTGTTGAAGGCACTGAAGTCTGAGATTACCCAGTTCTGAATTCCCAGTTGTTTTGAACCTGGCAGAAGACATGCTGAATAGACAGCATGGCCAACATATTCAACCTTTTCTAGCCCATCGTGTTGCCTGTGAATTTTGATCCTTTTAATCTTTCAGACAAATGTTTTAAACCCTTAAACCCAGACTTGGACCACACACCCTCTCCACTGAATAGCTGGCACGGGAAGCAAAACCGTGATTGCTTTGCATCACAGTTACCATTGATTCCGTCCAAACCACTCATTGTTGAATTTGCTGATGGCTGATGATCACTGATAAGTTGTATCTATGATTTATCTTCATATGACAAGGATATAAAAGGATTTGCCAGTAGGTTGTCCCTGATTGAGAACCATACTTAGGCAGCCTGGTTGTCCCTGATTGAGAACCATACTTAGGCAGCCTGGTTGTCCCTGATTGAGAACCATACTTAGGTAGCCTGGTTGTCCCTGATTGAGAACCATACTTAGGCAGCCTGGTTGTCCCTGATTGAGAACCATACTTAGGCAGCCTGGTTGTCCCTGATTGAGAACCATATTTAGGTAGCCTGGTTGTCCCTGATTGAGAACCATACTTAGGCAGCCTGGTTGTCCCTGATTGAGAACCATACTTAGGTAGCCTGGTTGTCCCTGATTGAGAACCATACTTAGGTAGCCTGGTTGTCCCTGATTGAGAACCATACTTAGGCAGCCTGGTTGTCCCTGATTGAGAACCATACTTAGGTAGCCTGGTTGTCCCTGATTGAGAACCATACTTAGGCAGCCTGGTTGTCCCTGATTGAGAACCATACTTAGGCAGCCTGGTTGGGGGGTTGAGCGAGACTATAAATTCAAAGACAACCTACTTTTCTATGCTCAAGGGAGAGAAAAACACGTAGCTAGACTGTTGTTTTACTATTAAACTCAATGCTGCTATTGTTTTTAATTTCTTAAAGCAACTTGTGTTTCTTAACCTGGCAAAAGGTTGCTAACTAGAAGGATGGTGGTGACTGGTTAGCTACAGGGAAGCAAGTGACTGGCCTGCCTCATGTGTGTCCCCAGAGCAGAGCCTGTCTGCCTGTCTGCCCACACTCATCGCTTGCTCCCCTGCAGCTCACCAGCTGATGTAGGCTGTGCCTGGTGTGACGTGTCCTTCCCACTGCTGAACTGCGCTGCTCATCTGTGCTGCTGAAATTAATTGTGCTTACATTATCAATGAAAAGCTCTCAATTTCTCCAAAACCTCTTGCCCAGTCCACTTAGTAGTCAGATTTTAGTCACAGAGGTAATTTTGTCTAGTTTCGTTTAGTCAACTGAAATGAAAAATCATTTTCGTTTAGTTATAGTTTGATCTGATCCTACTTAGTCAGTGATAGTCTTGTCAATTGCCACTGAAAAATAAGGAGTTTAATTCATATTTTATTCGTTATTTTTGTTGACGAAATGAACACTGATAGGGATTCTAGGTCAGTTCAGTAAATGACAGTAGGGGAGAGTTCTCCAGATTCTACACAGCGTGAAGGCAGAAGGTACACAGAGTGAAGGCAGAAGGTACACAGAGTGAAGGCAGAAGGTACACAGAGTGAAGGCAGAAGGTACACAGAGTGAAGGCAGAAGGTACACAGTGTGAAGGCAGAAGGTACACAGCGTGAAGGCAGAAGGTACACAGCGTGAAGGCAGAAGGTACACAGCGTGAAGGCAGAAGGTACACAGCGTGAAGGCAGAAGGTACACAGCGTGAAGGCAGAAGGTACACAGCGTGAAGGCAGAAGGTACACAGCGTGAAGGCAGAAGGTACACAGCGTGAAGGCAGAAGGTACACAGAGTGAAGGCAGAAGGTACACAGGGCAAGTCTTCTAACACCAGTCATCAAGATTCATTAGATCATTTGTTTTGGTACTGTCCATATGTAGCTTGTTTTTGGTCACAGGTCCAGGAATGGCTGAAGAATTACAATATTTACCTGGAGCTAACCCTGCATGTAGCACTACTGGGCGATCTGAAAAGTCACAGTCAATGATCAATATTTTAATATTTTTAGTTTACATTTTTTCTTTTTTTTTAATCTGTAGAAACAATGAGAATATAAAGGTAGGGTAGTAAAGGAAATATATATATTTTTAAAGATATGTGTATATATGTGAATGTATGTATGTATGTACGTATGTGTATATGTATGTATTTATATGTGTATGTATATATGTATATACAGTATATATACATATATTTGCAAAAAAATATATGGGGGATTGGAATTGATGCAGACAATTACATTGATGGAAACTACAATCTATCTGCAATATTAAAGCTGATCTACACCCTTAACAAAACTTATTATAATAATAATAATAATATATATGTAACTGATGTGAAATGGCTAGCTAGTTAGCGGTGCGCGCTAGTGGCGTTTCAATCGGTGACGTCACTTGCTCTGAGACCTTGAAGTAGCGGCTTTTGTGGAGCGATGGGCAACGATGCTTTGTGGGTGACTGTTGTTGATGTGTGCAGAGGGTCCCTGGTTCGCGCCCGGGTATGGGCGAGGGGACGGTCTAAAGTTATACTGTTTACATATACACAATATAAAAACACCAGTCATCTACGGTCAAGTGTCTTTACATGGAGGTGAATATCTCCCTGGACCATCCCTATGCCTCTCTGATCATGTGACCGACAGGAGAGCGACACCTGGGCTATTGAAGGGGACAGGTGTCATATCTGGTAAGAGCTGACACACGACCACAAACGCCTTCAACGTGGGATGAAATTACCTATATCCCCCATGTCTGAGTAGAGTGACGTCTTGATATGTGACAAGAGGTTTGACGGAGGCTTGAGGAAGGAGCCAAGCACCTGATATTGACATTACCCGGTGAAAGCCCTGTAGGCAAAATACTCAGAGAAAAACAGTGTAATAACCCAGTGTTGAGCTATGGTTCCCATAGCTCAACCCACAAGGAAAGCATTTGCTGTAATTGAAAGAAATAAACTCTGGTTCAAAAATATATATATTTTTGAAATGGTTTCCTCTGTAGCCTAACTGGGTTATCGCACACCTCACTTTGAAACCTTCAAATACATTATTCAAATATGTAGATGGGAGTCATTTGTATATTATATAAAAGTTAGTTTGATATTGTACATAATATTTTTTATACAGGAGGAGGAGGAGGGATGAGGAAGAGGAGGAGGAGGAAGAGGGGGGAGGAGGAGGAGGAGGAGGCAGGATGAGGAAGAGGAGGAGAAAGGAGGAGGCAGGTGGAGGAGGGGGCAGGAGGATGAGAGCAGGAGTGGGCAAGAGGAGGAGGAGGAAGAGGAGGTGGAGGAGGAGGTAGGAGGAGGCAGGAGGAGGAGGCGGGTGGAGGAGGAGACAGGAGTAGGAAGAGGCAGGTGGAGGAGGAGACAGGAGGAGGAAGAGGCAGGAGGAGGAGGGAGGGCAGGAGGGAGGAAAAGGAGGAGAAGGCAGGAGGAGGCAGGTGGAGGGAGGGGGGAAGAGGAGGAGGAGGAGGAGGTAGGAGGAGGCAGGAGGAGGAGGAGGGTGGAGGAGGCAGGAGTGGGCAGGTGGAGGAGGAGACAGGAGGAGGAAGAGGCAGGAGGAGGAAGAGGAGGAGGCAGGAGGAGGAAGAGGAGGATGCAGGGCGAGGAGGAGGGCAGGAGAAAGAGGAGGAGGGGCAGGTGGAGGCGGGGGCAGGAGGAGGACGAAGAGGTGGCAGGAGGAGGAGGTGGGCAGGAGGAAGAGGAGGTGGGCAGGAGGAAGAGGAGGATGGGAAGATGGAAGGATGAACAAATCACAGGAAAAGGTTTCCTAATCATTCTACTCCTCTTTTTAAATAATAGATTATTTACACATGCACACCTCTTGTCACTCTCTCTCAAAGCATCTCATTAATGCTCTGTCCCGTCTCTTTAATTCATAGATTATTTACACATGCACACCATCCGCACATGCACACACCCACACCCACACACACACCCACAACCCCATTTTCCTGCCAAGAGGCAAGAGGGGAGGGGGGAGGGAGGGGAATGGGAGAAAGGGAGCGAGCGAGAGGGAGGGGGATTGGGAAAGAAAGTATTTGAGTCTGTTCTGTGTTGTGTACAAATGCCTTCCATTCAGACGGAGAGAGTATGTCTGTCTGTGTGTGTCTGTTAGAGCCAGTACAAGTATTTGTGTATATTCTACGTGTAAATGTCGAGGAGAGAAGGGAGGCTGTGTTCAGCATGTCTGACTGTTGACCGCCCGCACACCATATTTTTTCTCCATATTGGGAGAACACCAAGACTTAAACCATAGACAGTCCCAGATTTAAAAAACAGACCCAGAGTAAAACAATAGACCCAGACTAACACCATAAACAGACCCAGACTAAAATAATAGACCCAGACTAAAACAATAGACCCAGACTAAAACAATAGACCCAGATCAAAATAATAGACAGACCCAGAATAAAACAATAGACCCAGACTAAAACAATAGACCCAGACTAAAACAATAGACAGACCCAGACTAAAACAATAGACCCAGACTAAAACCACAGACAGACCCAGACTAAAACAATAGACCCAGACTAAAACAATTGACCCAGCCTAAAACAATAGACTCAGAATAAAACAATTGACCCAGACTAAAACAATACACACAGACTAAAATAATAGACACAGACTAAAACAATAGACCCAGACTAAAAGCACAGACAGACCCAGACTAAAACAATAGACCCAGATTAAAACATTAGACCCAGACTAAAACAATAGACCCAGACCAAAATAAGACAGACCCAGACTAAATCAATAGAGACCCAAACTAAAATAATAGACCCAGACTAAAACATTAGACACAGACTAAAACAATAGACCCAGACTAAAACAACAGACAGACCCAGACTAAAACAATAGACCCAGATCAAAATAAGACAGACCCAGACTAAATCAATAGACCCAGACCAAAATAATAGACAGACCCAAACTAAAACAATAGACCCAGACTAAAACATTAGACCCAGACCAAAACAATAGACGCAGACCAAAATAATAGACAGACCCAGACTAAAACAATAGACACAGACTAAAATAATAGACCCAGACTAAAACAATAGAACCAGAATAAAATAATAGAACCTTTCGGTTACTGTCCCAACACTCTTAACCGCTAGGCTACCTGCCATAAGGGTGTGAATTCTACATCGTATGGCTATGAGGACACTGTAAGGGTGTGAGTTCTACATCATATGGCTATAAGGACACTGTAAGGGTGGGAGTTCTACATCGTATGGCTATGAGGACACTGTAAGGGTGTGAGTTCTACATCGTATGTCTATGAGGACACTGTAAGGGTGTGAGTTCTACATCGTATGGCTATGAGGACACTGTAAGGGTGTGAGTTCTACATCGTATGGCTATGACGACACTGTAAGGGTGTGAATTCTACATCGTATGGCTATGAGGACACTGTAAGGGTGGGAGTTCTACATCGTATGGCTATGAGGACACTGTAAGGGTGTGAGTTCTACATCGTATGGCTATGAGGACACTGTAAGGGTGTGAGTTCTACATCGTATGGCTATGAGGACACTGTAAGGGTGTGAGTTCTACATCGTATGGCTATGAGGACACTGTAAGGGTGTGAGTTCTACATCGTATGGCTATGAGGACACTGTAAGGGTGTGAGTTCTACATCGTATGGCTATGAGGACACTGTAAGGGTGTGAGTTCTACATCGTATGGCTATGAGGACACTGTAAGGGTGTGAGTTCTACATCGTATGGCTATGAGGACACTGTAAGGGTGTGAGTTCTACATCGTATGGCTATGAGGACACTAAGGGTGGTAGGATTTTCCATGATGTCTCTCGCAGTTGAAAAGAGACAAGAAAAAGACTTTAGATTTCCATGGATATCAAGGGATCTCGTCCATCTGTATGTGATACCTCCTTTACCTCTCCATCTGTAGATTATACCTCCCTTACTCCTCCATCTGTATGTGATACCTCCCTTACTCTTCCATCTGCAGATTATACCTCCCTTATTCCTCCATCTGTATGTGATACCTCCCTCATTCCTCCATCTGTATGTGATACCTCCCTTACTCCTCCATCTATATGTGATACCTCCCTTACTCCTCCATCTGTATGTGATACCACCCTTACTCCTCCATCTGTATGTGATACCTCCCTTACTCCTCCATCTGTATGTGATACCTCCCTTATTCCTCCATCTGTATGTGATACCTCCCTTACTCTTCCATCTGTATGTGATACCTCCCTTACTCATCCATCTGTATGTGATTCCTCCCTTACCCTCCATCTGTATGTGATACCTCCCTTACTCCTCCATATGTAAGTGATACCTCCCTTACTCCTCCATCTGTATGTGATACCTCCCTTATTCCTCCATCTGTATGTGATACCTCCCTTACCCCTCCATCTGTATGTGATACCTCCCTTACTCATCCATCTGCAGATTATACCTCCCTTACTCCTCCATCTGTATGTGATACCTCCATCTGTATGTGATACCTCCCTTACTCCTCCATCTGTATGTGATACCTCCCTTATTCCTCCATCTGTATGTGAAAAATGCAGATATAATCTACATAAGATAATAAAATGTGATAATGTGTAGGCTCGTGAGGAATGGAAATATCAGGGCTTTTTGATTTGCATGTCCGACGGCCAGCTCTTGAGATGAACAAACAAATTACCATGTGACGAATCCCCAACTCAGAAGGAGGAGTTGTTCCCTATGAAAAAAATATTGCCGTCAACTTTAATGGCGCCAATGAAGTAAAAAAAAAAAAACATAGTGCGGAAGTGTTATATTCTCCCACCTCTAACCTGTTCCTTTACTAATTCAACGTGGAAAAACGGCATTGTGCTGATGTCACACCAGTGACTTCATCTGTATTTGTTTGTATTTGTTTGTATTAAGGTACAGTAGGAGATCAATCTAATTAAGACCTCAATCTACACAAATTAAATTCATACTATTGATTGGATTTTCTCCTAACTTAGCTATAATATTGAGTATAAAATATTATAAATTTTTCTGAGAGAAGCTACAAAAAACAAAACAAATATAATTTGTGTAAAACCGCAAGAGGATTCTGTCATTGATCAGGAGTCAGGATTCAGGAATCAGGACAGTTTTATGTGGGGCGGATCCACTCCCTAAATCTCCAATCCAGGTAGTGTTTCTCCAGATGACTCCAGAGACAGTAGTAAGAAGTGAAACATACTAGTCTTCTCAAAAAACACGGCACAGTGCATTCGGTTAAGTATTCAGACCCATTGACTTTTTCCACATTTTGTTACGTGACAGACATTCTGAAATGGTTTAAATTGTTTTCATTTTCGCTCATCACTCTACATACAATACCCCTTAATGACAAAGCAAAAACAGGTTTTTAGCAAAAAAGAATTAAATATCACATTTACATAAGTATTCAGACCATTTACTCAGTACTTTGTTGAAGCACATTTGGCAACAACTACAGCATCATTCTTGGGTATGACGTAACAAGCTTGGCACACCTGTATATGGGGAGTTTCTCCCATTCTTCTCTGCAGATGCTTCACGCTCTGTCAAGTTGAATTGGGAGTGTTGCTGCACAGCAATTTAAGGTCTCTCCAGAGATGTTCGATTGGGTTCAAGTTCGGGCTCTGGCTGGGCCACTCAATTACATGCAGGGACTTGTCCCGAAGCCACTCCTGCGTTGTCTTGGCTGTGTGCCTCAAGTCATTGTCCTGTTGGAAGGTGAAACTTTTCTCCAGTCTGAGGTCCTGAGTGCTCTGGAGTAGGTTTTCATCAAGGATCTCTCTGTAGCCATGATCGTCCCCCTTGCCCTTGGCATTGGTGACAGCAATCGCCATGCCGATCCCACAACATGTACTTCCACTGGGCCAGACCAAGTGAGGGAAAGGGGTGGGGAGAGTGGGTAGTTTAGTTGTGAGGGGGATCTCAGCACCGAGGAGATCATGTAGTAAAATGCAGTCTCTCTTTCTCTCTCAAACAGGAACACAATCCAAACCAATACAGTAATTTTACAACCGGGCCTGCTGAACAGTAGCATTACCTCGGGCCAAGGGGAGGCTGCCACATGAGAAGAGATTAAGTGGTCTATGTGTATTGGCTGTGTGGAGCAGTATGGATTAGCAGTTACGGTCCCCCCAACCCCCAACATGCTGATGACCAGGTAGTGAACTTAGTAAATGGAATACAATATTACCACCGTGTCTCTATGAAAGGGAATGAGACGGGATGCGGAGCGCAGCGGCATGGTATGACTGCCTGACTGACTGACTGACTGACTGCTAGAGGGCCTAAACTGTACATTATCCAGAGCAGAACACTGCTAAGATCTGTCTCTGAACTGAACAGTCACTGATAGTTAAGGGTTTTTAATTTTATTTAACTAGGCAAGTCAGTTAAGAACAAATTCTTATTTTTACAATGACGGCCTAGGAACAGTGGGTTAACTGCCTTGTTCAGTGGCAGAGCAGATTTTTACCTTGTCAGCTCGGGGATTCGATCTAGCAACCTTTCGGTTACTGGTCCAATGCTCTAACCACTAGGCTACCTGTCGCCCCAGTTCAAATCAAATCAAATGTTATTAGTCACACGCAACGAATACAACCTTACAGTGAAATGCTGAATACAACAGGTGTAGGTAGACCTTACAGTGAAATGCTGAATACAACAGGTGTAGTAGACCTTACAGTGAAATGTTGAATACAACAGGTGTAGTAGACCTTACAGTGAAATGCTGAATACAACAGGTCTAGTAGACCTTACAGTGAAATGCTGAATACAACAGGTGTAGTAGACCTTACAGTGAAATGTTGAATACAACAGGTGTAGTAGACCTTACAGTGAAATGCTGAATACAACAGGTCTAGTAGACCTTACAGTGAAATGCTGAATACAACAGGTCTAGTAGACCTTACAGTGAAATGCTGAATACAACAGGTGTAGTAGACCTTACAGTGAAATACTGAATACAACAGGTGTAGTAGACCTTACAGTGAAATGCTGAATACAACAGGTGTAGTAGACCTTACAGTGAAATGTTGAATACAACAGGTGTAGTAGACCTTACAGTGAAATGCTGAATACAACAGGTCTAGTAGACCTTACAGTGAAATGCTGAATACAACAGGTCTAGTAGACCTTACAGTGAAATGCTGAATACAACAGGTGTAGGTAGACCTTACAGTGAAATGCTGAATACAACAGGTGTAGGTAGACCTTACAGTGAAATGCTGAATACAACAGGTGTAGTAGACCTTACAGTGAAATGTTGAATACAACAGGTGTAGTAGACCTTACAGTGAAATGCTGAATACAACAGGTCTAGTAGACCTTACAGTGAAATGCTGAATACAACAGGTCTAGTAGACCTTACAGTGAAATGCTGAATACAACAGGTGTAGTAGACCTTACAGTGAAATACTGAATACAACAGGTGTAGTAGACCTTACAGTGAAATGCTGAATACAACAGGTGTAGTAGACCTTACAGTGAAATACTGAATACAACAGGTGTAGTAGACCTTACAGTGAAATACTGAATACAACAGGTGTAGTAGACCTTACAGTGAAATACTGAATACAACAGGTGTAGACCTTACAGTGAAATCCTTACTGATGAGCCCCTAACCGACAGTGCAGTTTCAAAAAAAAATACAGATAAGAATAAGAGATAAAAGTAACAAGTAATTAAAGAGGAGCAGTAAAAAATATATTTTAAAACATTTGTATGTACATGTAGGAAGAGTTAATTAAAGGGACTATGCATACATCAGAAGCAGAAGCATTTGAGACACAATTGCAACTTGTAAAAGAAAGAGAGAACACATCTTCAACGCCAACAAGATGTTCTCAGCCACACGACACATCATAAAGAAAGATTTTTTTTAAAAGAAAGACAGGACAATTAAGAACAGCTCCCATTTTGTTGACTGGGTGATGGAGAGTGGATACAGATGTCTCCACCGTGATACATTGGGGCTAGACGAGCTATTGATTTGTTCTGGGTCGTCTGCTCACTACGCCGTCATATCGTATTATAAAAAGGTACATGGAGAACACAGGTTTGCAAAATAACAACGGCGTAAGCGTGGGACTGGGGGGTGTTGCGGTACGGTGGAAGTCAGTCTAGGTCATGATGAATCACATCAGGCCAAGCACATCAACTACAGAGCAGAGCTGGAGAATTGTCTTCATCAGACAGTCAGACAGGGCATCCATCATTTTACAGCCCTGCTGATGAAGTGACTCAATAACAACACTGCAAGCACAGCACAGCTGTCAAGTACAGGAAAGTGTTAGTAGACCATCAGACTACTTTTTAACATTTCACAGCGCAGAAACAGTTATTGGTTAGTTATTGGTCAGTTATTGGTCAATTATTGGTCAGTTATAAGTCAGTTATTGATCAATAGTTGGTAGATGTGTTTTCCCACCTATGGTCTCTGAATTGAAAGCTGTTACACTTCCGTTCAAAAGTTTAGAAATGTCCTTTTTTTTCCCAAAGAAAAGCTAATTTTTTTTGGTCCATTAAAATAACATGAAATTGATCAGAAATACAGTGTAGAGATTGTTAATGTTGTAAATGACTATTGTAGCTGGAAACGGCTGATTTTTAATGGAATATCTACATTAGGCGTACAGAGGCCCATTATCAGCAACCATCACCCCTGTGTTCCAATGGCATGTTGTGTTAGCTAATACAAGTTTATCATTTGAAAAGGCTAATTGATCATTAGAAAACCCTTTTGCAACTATGTTAGCACAGCTGAAAACTGTTGTGCTGATTAAAGAAGCCATAAAACTGGCCTTCTTTAGACTAGTTGAGTATTTTTTTTTCCACCCTAATTTTAACGAGGTAGGCCAGTTGAGAACATGTTCTCATTTACAACTCCGACCTGGTCAAGATAAAGCAAAGCAGTGGGACACAAACAACAACACAGAGTTACACATGGAATAAACAAACGTACATTCAATAACACAATAGAAAAGTCTATATACAGTGTGTGCAAATGAGGTAAGATTGGAGAGGTAAGGCAATAAATAGGCCATAGTGGCGAAATAATTACAATTTAGCAATTAAACACTGGAGAGATAGATGTGCAGAAGATGAATGTGCAAGTAGAGATACTGGGGTGCAAAGGAGCAAAAAATCAATATGGGGATGAGGTAGATGGGTGAGCAATTTACAGATGGACTATGTACAGGTGCAATGATCTGTAAGCTGCTCTGACAGCTGATGCTTAAAGTTAGTGAGGGAAATATGATTCCACAGCTTCAGTGATGTTTTGCAGTTAGTTCCAGGCCAAAGAGTTCAATCTTGATTTCATCAGAGAAGATAATCTTGTTCCTCATGGTCTGAGTTCTTTAGTTGCCTTCTGACAAACTTAAAGTGGGCTGTCATGTGCCCTTTACTTAGGACTGGGTTCCGTCTGGCTACTCTACCATAAAGTCCTGATTGGTGGAGTGCTGCAGAGATTGTTGTCCTTCTGGAAGGTCCTCCCATCTCCACTGAAGAACTCTGGAGCTCTGTCAGAGTGACCATTGGGTTCTTGGTCACCTACCTTTCCAAGGCCCTTCTCCCTGGCTGGGCGGCCAGTCTTGGTGGTTCCAAACTTCTTCAATTTAAAAATGATGGAGGCCACTGTGTTCTTTCAATGCTGCATAAATGTTTTGGTACCCTTCCCCAGATCTGTGCCTTGACACAATCCTGTCTCAGAGCTCTATGGACAATTCCTTCGACCTCATGGCTTGGTTTTTGCTCTGACATGCACTGTCAACTGGGGCACCTTATATAGACAGGTGTGTGCCTTTCCAAATCATGTCCAATCAATTGAATTTACCACAGGTGGACTCCAATCAAGATGTAGAAACATCAAGGATTATCAATGAAAACAACAGGATGAGCTCAATTTCAAGTCCTGTAGCAAAGTGTCTGAATACTTATTTTCCACCATAATTTGCAAATAAATTCATAAAAATGCTACAATGTGATTTTCTGGATATTTTTCTCTCATTTTGTCTGTCATAGTTGAAGTGTACCTATGATGAAAATTACAGGCCTCTCATCTTTTTAAGTGGGAGAACTTACACAATTGGTGGCTGACTAAATACTTTTTTGCCCCACTGTATGTTTGTAATATATTCTAAAGCTGCATGAAGTGACTAATGATGATTTGAAAAAAGTTGCAAATAATCTAAAGTTAAAAAAATATATATAAAAGTAACACAAAATAACAAAAATGAATTTATATACAGCGGGTACCAGTACCGAGTCAATGTGCGGGGGTACAGGTTAGTCAAGGTAATTTGTTCATGTAGGTAGGGGTAAAGTGACTATGCATAGATATTAAACAGCGAGTAGCAGCAGTGTAAAAACAAATGGGGGCAATTTGATACATTTCTCAGCAGCTTGGGAGTAGAAGCTGTTAAGGAGCCTTTTGGTACTAGACTTGGTGCTCCGGTACCACTTGCCATGCAGTAGCAAAGAAAACAGTCTATGACTTGGGTGACTGGAGTGTCTGACAATTTTATGGGCTTTCCTCTGACAATGCCTAGTATATAGGTCCTGGATGGCAGGAAGCTTGGCCCCAGTGATGTACTGGGCCGTACACACTACCCTCTGTAGCACCTTATGGTCAGATGCTGAGGAGTTGCCGTACCAGGCGGTGATGCAACCGGTCAGGATGCTCTCAATGGTGCAGCTGTAGAACTTTTTGAGGATCTGGGGACCAATGTCAAATCTTTTCAGTCTCCTGAGGAACGAAAAGGTGTTGTCGTGCCCTCTTCACAAATGTCTTGGTGTGTTTGGACCATGATAGCTTGTTGGTGATGTGGACTACAAGGAACTTGAAACTCTCGACCCGCTCCACTACAGCCCCGTCGATATTAATGCGGGTCTGTACGGCCCACCTTTTCCTGTAGTCAACGATCATCTCCTTAGTCTTGCTCACGTTGAGGGAGAGGTTGTTGTCCTGGCACCACACTGTCAGGTCTCTGACCTCCTCCCTATAGGCTGTCTCATTGTTGTAGGTAATCAGGCATACCACTATTGTGTTGTTGGAAAACTTAATGATGGTGTTGGAGTCGTGTTTGGCCAAGCAGTCATCGGCTAACAGGGAGTACAGGAGGGGACTAACCACGCACCCCTGAGGGGGCCCCAGTGTTGAGGATCAGAGTGGAGGATGTGTCATTGCCTACCCTTACCACCTGGGAGCAGCCCATCAGGAAGTACAGGATCCAGTTGCAGAGTGAGGTTTTTAGTCCCAGGTTTCCATAACTTAGAGATGAGCTTTGTGGGCACTATGGTGTTGAACACTGAGCTGTAGTCAATGAACAGCATTCTCACATAGATGTTCCTTTTGTCCAGGTGGGAAAGGGCAGTGTGGAGTGCAGTTGAGATTGCGTCATCTGTGGATCTGTTGGGGAGGTATGCGAACTGCAGTAGGTCTCGAGTATCCGGGATGATGCTGTTGATGTGAGCCATGACCAGCCTTTCAAAGCACTTCATGGCTACTGACGTGAGTGCCATGGGGCGGTAATCATTTAAGCATGTTACCTTCGCTTCCTTGGGCACAAGGACTATCGTGGTCTGCTTGAAACATGTTGGTATTACACACTCAGTCAGGGAGAGGTTGAAAATATCAGTGAAGAAACTTGCCAGTTGGTCCGTGCATGCTTTGAGTACACGTCCTGGAAATCCGTCTGGCCCTGCGGCTTTGTGAATGTTGACCTGTTTAAAAGTCTTGCTCACATCGGCTACCGAGAGCGTTATTACACAGTCGTACGGAACAGCTGGTGCTCTCATGCATGCTTCAGTGTTGCTTGCCTCAAAGTGAGCATAAAATACATTTAGCTTGACTGGTAGGTTTGCGTCACTGGGCAGTTCACGGCTGGGTTTCCCTTTGTAGTCCGTAATAGTTTTCAAGCCCTGCCACAAACGAAGTGGTAGAAATGAGGTAAAACGGATTTAAGTTTGCCTGTATTAAAGTCCCCGGCCACTAGGAGCGCTGCTCCTGGATGAGAATTGTCTTGTTTTCTTATGGCCTTATACAGCTCATTGAGTGCGATCTAAGTGCAAGCATTGGTTTGTGGTGGTAAAAAGACGGCTATGAACAATATAATTCCGAACTCTCTTGGTAGATCGTGTGGTCTACAGCTTATCATGAGGTACTCTACCTCAGGCGAGCAATACCCTTGAGATTTCTTTAATATTAGACATTGCGCACCAGCTGTTGACAAATAGACACACACCCCTTACCAGACTCTTACCAGACGGAGCTTTTCTGTCCAGCCGATGCACGGAAAATCCCACCAGCTACATTATCCGTGTGTCGTTCAGTCACGACTCGGTGAAACATAAGATGTTACAGTTATTAATGTAGTGTTGGTAGGATAGTCTTGAATGTATATTATGCATTTTGTTTTCCAATGACTGCACATTGGTCAATAGAATGGATTGTAGTGGAAGTTTACTCACTGGCCTATGAATTCTCAGCAGGCAATCCAACCTCCGCTCCATTTGTCTCCCATCTTTTCTATATGCCAATAATTCCCTTCTTACTGAAGCAGCTCTCACTCACATGGCTCACTCAGATATCTTAATTCTTGTTAGCCAACGTACATGATCAGGTCCTTCTCACAGGCATCTCAGCTATGAAGTAGGCTCCAAGTGAAGACAGACACATCGGGACACAAATGCTGGGTCCATCTTATTGAATTCCAAGGCGCATATTGAGGATGCTAGAAGATCTGTCCACAGGGTGAGTAGGCTTAACGAACAGCAATCTACTATCCCCCATAGTGCAACAAGTTGACCTATTCCATTGGTCAACTTGTCATTAAATAAATATTCCAAACATCTGGGACAGTTGTATAAATTTAAGATCAATTGCAACCGAAAACAAAAACAAAAATTAAGCAATGAGGCTGATGCAACAGATCAGAAGGTTTAGCCTAAAATGTTGATCAACTATTAGGCTATTTCTTCACATTATGAACGCAGCGATGCGCACACGGCAGAAGGCTATATATGCGCGAATGTTCCAAAATGCCATCAATTAGTGGGAAAATATTGTTTCCAAGTGACCACAAACGCGATTATTATAAAATGTGTTTTTATGGTGAAAATGATCTTCCCCAAACTTGAAACTCACGTGCCGCCTGTGTGTGCCAGTTAGGCTCTACTCCAGTTGTAAAGCAAATGAATGTGCTTAATTTTAAGAAGTTACTCGGCCACTTTAGTTGATACAAACAAACCTTATCTAAACATACATATACCGGTCTCAGAACAGGGCCATGGGAAAAGTAATTCCACGCACTTAAATAGCGAATAGGGAGGACGCTTTTCCCGTGGTTCATTTTCATGCCAGCCAAGTAAGGCTATACTCCTGTTGTAAAGATAAGCAATGTGCTTATCTTGTCTATTACCGTTCTGTATTAATGTCATGTTCTATGTGGACCCCGGGAAGAGTAGATGCTCTTTAGTAACAGCTCATGGGGATCTGAATAAAATACAATCAAAATAATAAGCGCGAGTGGAGAGAAAAGATGAGCAGGTCGCAGAGAGACAGAAGTGAATAGAACTACAGAAGTTTATTGAACATGCTACAGAGGAAAAGCAGAACACACACACACACACACACACACGATAGAAGAGAAACATCTAAAACACGTCCGACCAAATCTCCCGACTTTTTGTTAGAAAATTATTTTAATTGTGCCGCTTCCAAACTATATCTGAATCTTAACATTTCCAGAGATGTAAAAAATGTAACCAATATAGAAAATCCGCGACTTTTTCTCTCTTGAAAACACTTTTATCCAGCAAATTGAGGTTGTGGGATTCTTAAAACCATAATGGGTATTATGTGTAGTAGGTCTGCTTAAAATAACGGTATAAGGAATTAATGTCGTTGATAATGAATCGTGTCCTGTACCTTACCTTTTTTTTTTCTCTCCTCCCAGATATACAAAATATATCAGAGGGGGTTCATTAAAATGTTGATTATTTTTCCTTTGTGATACAACTGTAAATTAAAGACTAAAAAAGGCACAGGCTTTGGTCCCAACCAGGGGTTGTCCCTCTAAACAGCACGTTGACTTCACAAAAGGTTCTACTTCGCTAACCTCTTCCAACACATGCAAAAGCAGATTTTTTTTTTTTGGTAACACTTCGCTTGAACTGTATGTCTCAAAAACAGTCATAACATTTGCTTCGTCATGTGTATGACAACATCGTGACCGTTAAAAGTGCAGTTCAAATTAGTAAAAGTATTACGTAATGTTTTATTCCAAGAACTAGAGAGAACAGGCAGTAGAAGCATAGAAAACCTCTCACCTCCTACCCATGTACATGAATGTGATGAAAAACAAGGGAAGTAAAAACCTATAAAGCACAGAAACATTAAGACTATTTTAGTAAATGTGTAAACTAAAAAAAAAGGGTTAATAATCGGTATTGTTGGTTGTTCCTCTACAAGAAACCTTCAAGCAACATGGTCTAAATGAGCTAAAATTAAAGACTGATTCAACTTCAATCTCATATTGTTCCCCACTCCACAACAACCACAGTGAATTTAACGGGAAAAAAAGGGGGGACTCCACAAATTGAACAGCAACTGAAAAAGGCAAATCTTGGATGGCAGAAACGTACAAACTACAACAGTGACACGGGAGAAGAGACAAATCATGTTAAATTTCACATCAAAATTAAATGTGCCTCAAAATCAGACAGGGATTCATGTCAATATTTGGGATGTAAAAAGAGTTTATAGTCTGGTAAGGCACATAACTTGTAGAACTAAATCATCATAGTCAAAAAAGAGGCGCCCATGTCCAATCATCCACCCTTCATAATGAGAAGGTAGAAAAGGCAAATAGTTTGCTGATCATACAAATGGGTTATAGGATTAACACAGGGGTCAAGACATGGGATTAACACAGAGGTCGGGGGGGGTATGGGATTAACACAGGGGTCGGGATCAGAGGGTATGGGATTAACACAGGGGTCGGGATCAGAGGCTATGGGACTAACACAGGGGTCAGGATCAGAGGGTATGGGACTAACACAGGGGTCAGGATCAGAGGGTATGGGACTAACACAGGGGTCAGGATCAGAGGCTATGGGACTAACACAGGGGTCAGGATCAGAGGGTATGGGACTAACACAGGGTCAGGATCAGGGGTATGGGACTAACAGGGGTCAGGCTCAGGGGGTATGGGACTAACACAGGGGTCAGGATGAGGGGGTATGGGACTAACAGGGGTCAGGGGGGTATGGGGCTCAGGGGTAATGGGACTAACACAGGGGTCGGGATCAGGGGTATGGACTAACACAGGGGTCGGGATCAGGGGGTATGGGACTAACACAGGGGTCAGGGATCAGGGGGTATGGGACTAACACAGGGGTCAGGATCAGGGGGTATGGGACTAACACAGGGGTCAGGATCAGGGGGTATGGGACTAACACAGGGGTCAGAATCAGGGGGTATGGGACTAACACAGGGGTCAGAATCAGGGGGTATGGGACTAACACAGGGGTCAGAATCAGGTGAAGGGGTTAAAATGTCCTCAAAACATAGAAGTACAACAATTTCTCCCCCCGGTTTGGGTTTCTGGTTCTCTGAAGGAATGACTGATAACACTTAGAAAGAAACAATAAGGTCCAAACGTGGTCCCCAGAGTCTGGAACGAGTCAACAGGGTTTAACAAATGGCCAGCCAAAAATCTGCTAGGGAAAACAGAAAGCGATGGATGTTGTGGAGGATCGATCATTATGCATAAGTTTAGATGGTGGATTTGGAGAAGGAGACTCTCAGGTGATGGTTGTCACCCATGTTGTAGTTGTGGAGGTCGATCAGACCCTGGATGGCCTCCTCCACCGTTGACATCTGGAGCAGCGCCATTTTGTGATCCCTGGGAACAGAAGAACACATTGAAATACATCTTGTTTAGATACTCATCTCATATGTATATACTGTACTCTATATCATCTACTGCATCTTTATGTAATACATGTATCACTAGCCACTTTAACTATGCCACTTTGTTTACATACTCATCTCATATGTATATACTGCACTCAATACCATCTACTGTATCTTGCCTATGCCGCTCTGTACTCACTTATAGCTTTATGGACATATTCTTTATCCCCTTACACTCGTGTCTATAAGGTAGTAGTTTTGGAATTGTTAGCTAGATTACTTGTTGGTTATTACTGCATTGTCGGAACTAGAAGCACAAGCATTTCGCTACACTCGCATTAACATCTGCTAACCATGTGTATGTGACAAATAAAACTTGATTTGGATCTGTCCAAACTGTTCCATCAGAATGTGGTGTGTATGTTCTGCTCTGCTCTCAACCACACCCCACAGAATGGACAGGAACACAACCTCACAGCAAGTCTCACATACTCCCTGGAGCTAGCCACAGAGCTTAAGGAGTGTTCGGAAAAAATCAATGCTCAAGTTCATTCACAACCAATTGAAGAACAACTGTAGCTCAATTCTGTTTTTATAAAAGCGGCGAAGAGAGACCTACTGAAAGAACTTGAATGCGTTTACGGTCCCCCCGGCGTTGGAGAACAGCAGTCGGAGGTCTTCCTCGGAAACGTCCGTTCTGTGGAAACACGTGAACTTAGCATTCTAGCTACAACCCAGGCACAGACCACAACCCAGGCACAGACCACAACCCAGACACAGACCACAACCCAGGCACAGACCACAACCCAGGCACAGACCACAACCCAGGCACAGACCACAACCCAGGCACAGACCACAACCCAGGCACAGACCACAACCCAGGCACAGACCACAACCCAGGCACAGACCACAACCCAGGCACAGACCACAACCCAGGCACAGACCACAACCCAGGCACAGACCACAACCCAGGCACAGACCACAACCCAGGCACAGACCACAGCTTTTTCTTCAAGTCAGTAAAGAACAAATTATTTTACAATGACGGCCTAAACCCCAGGGCCAAACCCGGACGACGCTGGGGCCAATTGTGCACCGCCCTATGGGACTCCCAGTCACGACCGGTTGTGCTACAGCCTGGAATCAAACCAGGGTCTGTAGTGACGCCTCTAGCACCGAGATGCAGCGCCTTACAGACCGCTGCGCCACTCGGGAAGCCCTAAGACTTCACTGATCTAAGAACAGTTTTGTATTAACTCATAATGGTTATTGTTAGGATTTGAACATGGTAAGCAGATCCTCTGTCTGTTGGTGTATTCCCCTAGACATAAAGCTCCCTTAACTTTTCTTCCAGGTATAGATGTTGCCTCAGATTACCTTCCCCGGGGTCAGATTACTCTCCCCAAATCCTAGTGAGAAAGAACAAAACTGTCCTTTCCTTGTCTAGGGGAATGCGCCAAAACAGATACAGAATCTGCTTACCATGTCCAAATCCTAACAATCACCATTATGAGCTAATACAAAACTGTTCTTAGATCAGGGTGTAGTGTAGAGGCCAGGTGGTAGACTTACGGGATGTTGGAGAGGTGAAGAGTAGTGGTGGGAGGGAAAATATTCTGGAAGTTCTTGGAGCCAGGCTTCTTGAAGCGGTGCAGGGGTGAGTTAGTGAAGTCTTTGGTGAGGCCCTGGTCATCCAGTCCATCCCTGGGCAGCTGCACCGAGGTGTGCTTAGACAGAGCCACCCTGATTGGTTTCCCATGCATCTTCTGCCCATTCAGGTGACTCATAGCTGGAAGCATTTCATTTGTACCGAGTGAGTTTTTATACAGCAGTACTGTGTCCCAAGACAACCACCCCCACCCCCCCACATACACACACATTTAGGAGAGAATCTACTTCAAAAAGACTGGAACAATCAATCAACTAGAAACTAAATAAATCTGGGGAGATGTCCTTTTTATCAGTCAATAAACATGAGACAATAGAGGAGGATCATGTTACCTTACCTAGCCGGGGCCATACCTAGCCGGGGCCATACCTAGCCGGGGCCATACCTAGCCGGGGGGGGCCATACCTAGGGGGGCCATCATACCTAGCCGGGGCCATACCTAGCCGGGGCCATACCTAGCCGGGGCCATACCTAGCCGGGGCCTTACCTAGCCGGGGCCGGGGTCTTACCTAGCTGGGCTTGGTTGGCATCAGCCATCTGTATCAGAGCACTGTCTTTCTTATTGTAGAGGATCTTCACCCTCTGGGCATCACCATACACCCCTAGGTTAAAGTCATGAGCAGACGAGAGGAGGGCGAGGAAGAGGAGGAAGAGGAGACAGTGAGGAAAAACTTTAGCACTTGAGATAGAGGGAAAGTTTAGGCAAGGCAGAGACAGAGTAAGAGGCTAGAGAGAGAGTGAATGTAGGCTAGAGATCATTCATCAGAATTAACATTTGAAGAGAGTTGAGCAAGAGGTGTGTGTGTGTATTAAGGACCGATTGAGACACCCCATAAACAGATACGTTAATGACATGTTTGGCTAATTAAACTACTGTACAGGCTATGCCAAATCAATGTACCATGCATTTTAACAGAAATCTATGGATGGGATCAATTTCGATAGCCAAAGAGAGAGACAGAGAACCAAACCAAATGATAACCGAGGAGCAACTACAACAAAACTAAAAAGTCAAAAACAATTAATTCATTATGGAAATGAACAAAAATAAATAAAAAAGTGAATGTCTCTTTCGAACAGAAATAAGCAACAACAGAAGAGCAACAGAGAGCTAACAACAACATACCGAAGAGAGTAAACAGACTTTGGGGCGTAACCATCTTTAGAAGAGGAGAAGAGAGCAAGCAGCAGAAGACAGGAAGACAGGTAGAAGAGTCGGAGCGGAGGTAGAGAGAGCGGAGGTGGACAGATCATCCAGGAGGGTGGTTTCCCGTAGAATGGTGAAGGTGGTCATGGAGTATGGTTCAAGGCAGTTAAATTTGGGGATAAAGGTTGGTCCGAGGGAACAGGTTTTGTTCAAGCACCAAGCATGAGCATGGGGGGTGGGTGGGTGGAGGAGAGAGAGCGCGAGAGGGATGAAGGTTAGGTAGATGGGGAGGGAGGGAGTGAGGGATGAAGAGTCGGTAGTTGGGGAGGGAGAGAGAGGGATGAAGAGTCGGTAGGTAGGGGGAGAGAGGGAGGGAAGGTATATGGGGAAGGTAGGTGGAGAGAGAGAGGGAGAGAGAGAGTGGGGGGGAGATATGAAGGGTAATTAGGTGGGGAGGGAGAGAGGGAAGGAAAATGCAAATGTAAAAAAACAAAGTGAGGGAGGGAGACAAATTAAAATACAGGTCAGTACACAGGAAATGATGCAGGAGTTTGGTCAGACTGACTGGTTCATGTACTTTATCACAACTAAATAAGCAAATCAACTGGGCCAAATGTATATCATCCCCTTGACAAACACGGATAAGGTACAGTCAATGTCAAAATCATAAACATACGAGTTATAGCCTAGCAATGAACAAACAAAAAAAGGCATGCGATAGGCTAACGCATGAAGTCCAGGATCAATCGGTACATAGTAAAAAAGGGGGTGAAATGAAGATAACTAGTAGAAAGGGCATGCAGTCAAATCTCTGTTTAGTGTCATCGACATGCAAGAACAGACATTAAACCACCTGGAAGCACTATGGCAACCATAGATCATGTTTGACCCCCCACAGACATAGATGTCAACAGGGTGTGGGGCCCAAATAAAAATATAACTGCAAGTTTAAGTATCTGAAATACAGGGTCCTCTCCATAGAGACAGAGAGGTGAAGTCAGGATAGGAGAGAGTGCAGAGAGGAGAGAGACAGTTACGTTTCAGCTCAGTCAAGCAAAAGGAGAAAGAGAGAATATGAGAGTGTTAACCAGCTTCAGCTCAACATGGCAGAGAGAGAGCGTTAACCAGCTTCAGCTCAACATGGCAGAGAGAGAGCGTTAACCAGCTTCAGCTCAACATGACAGAGAGAGGAGTGTTAACCAGCCTCAACTCAACATGGCAGAGAGAGGAGAGTGTTAACCAGCTTCAGCTCAACTTGGCAGAGAGAGGAGAGTGTTAACATGGCAGACAAGAGGAGAGATTAGAGTGTTAACATGGCAGACAGGAAGAGAAAGAGAGACTCAGTCTGCACTGGCAGGCTTCGACATTTATATGGAGAGGAGAAAGAGAGAGATGGAGAGGAGAGAGGAAAAAGAGAGAGAGAGATGGAGAGGAGAGAGGAGAAAGAGAGAGATGGAGAGGAGAGAGGAGAAAGAGAGAGATGGAGAGGAGAAAGAGAAAGAGATGGAGAGGGAGAGGAGAAAGAGAAAGAGAGATGGAGAGGAGAGAGAGAGATGGAGAGGAGAGATGGAGAAAGAGAGAGAGATGGAGAGGAGAGAGGAGAAAGAGAGAGAGATGGAGAGGAGAGAGGAGAAAGAGAGAGAGATGGATGGAGAGGAGAGAGAGAGAGATGGAGAGAGAGAGAGAGATGATGGAGAGGAGAAAGAGAGAGAGAGATGGAGAGAGAGAGATGGAGAGGAGGAGAGGAGAGGAGAAAGAGAGAGAGATGGAGAGGAGAGAGGAGAAAGAGAGAGAGAGAGATGGAGAGGAGAGAGGAAAAAGAGAGAGAGAGAGATGGAGAGGAGAGAGGAGAAAGAGAGAGATGGAGAGGAGAGAGAGGAGAAAGAGAGAGAGAGAGATGGAGAGGAGAGAGGAGAAAGAGAGAGAGATGGAGAGGAGGAGAGGAGAAAGAGAGAGATGGAGAGGAGAGAGGAGAAAGAAAGAGAGAGAGATGGAGGCTTCGAGGAGAGGAGAAAGAGAGAGATGGAGAGGAGAGAGGAAAAAGAGAGAGAGAGATGGAGAGGAGAGAGAAAGAGATGGAGAGGAGAGAGGAGAAAGAGAGAGATGGAGAGGAGAAAGAGAGGAGATGAGAGGAGAGAGAGAGGAGAGGAGAGAGAGATGGAGAGAGAGAGATGGAGAGGAGAGAGGAGAAAGAGAGAGATGGAGAGGAGAGAGGAGAAAGAGAGAGAGAGATGGAGTGGAGAGAGAGATGGAGTGGAGAGAGGAGAGAGAGAGATGGAGAGGAGAAAGAGAGAGAGAGATGGAGAGAGAGAGATGGAGAGGAGAGAGAGAGAGAGAGAGAGAGATGGAGAGGAGAGAGGAGAAAGAGAGAGAGAGAGATGGAGAGGAGAGAGGAGAAAGAGAGAGAGAGAGAGGAGAGGAGGAGAAAGAGAGAGATGGAGAGGAGAGAGGAGAAAGAGAGAGAGAGATGGATGGAGAGAGGAGAAAGAGAGAGAGATGGAGAGGAGAGAGAGAAGAGATGGAGAGGAGAGAGGAGAAAGAGAAGAGAGAGAGAGGAGAGGAGAAAGAGAGAGAGAGAGATGGAGAGGAGAGAGGAGAAAGAGAGAGATGGAGAGGAGAGAGGAGAAAGAGAGAGATGGAGAGGAGAGAGGAGAAAGAGAGAGAGATGGAGAGGAGAGAGAGAGAGAGAGAGATGGAGAGGAGAGAGAGAGAGAGATGGAGATGGATGGAGAGAGAGATGGAGAGGAGAGATGAGAGAGGAGAGAGAGAGATGGAGAGGAGAGAGGAGAAAAGAGAGAGAGATGGAGAGGAGAGAGGAGAAAGAGAGAGAGATGGAGAGGAGAGAGGAGAAAGAGAGAGAGAGATGGAGAGGAGAGAGGAGAAAGAGAGAGAGAGATGGAGAGGAGAGAGGAGAAAGAGATGGAGAGGAGAGAGAAAGAGAGAGAGAGAGGAGAGAGAGAGAGAGGAGAGAGGAGAGAGAGAGGAGAGAAGAGAGAGATGGAGAGGAGAGAGGAGAAAGAGAGAGATGGAGAGGAGAGAGGAGAAAGAGAGAGATGGAGAGGAGAGAGGAGAAAGAGAGAGAGAGAGAGATGGAGAGGAGAGAGAGAGAGAGAGAGGAGAGAGAGATGGAGAGGAGAGAGAGATGGAGAGGAGAGAGAGATGGAGAGGAGAGAGAGATGGAGAGGAGAGAGGAGAAAGAGAGATGGAGAGGAGAAAGAGAGATGGAGAGGAGAGAGGAGAAAGAGAGAGAGATGGAGAGGAGAGAGGAGAAAGAGAGAGAGATGGAGAGGAGAGAGGAGAAAGAGAGATGGAGAGAGGAGAAAGAGAGATGGAGAGGAGAGAGGAGAAAGAGAGAGAGATGGAGAGGAGAGAGGAGAAAGAGAGATGGAGAGGGAGAGGAGAAAGAGAGAGGAGAGGAGAGAGGAGAAAGAGAGATGGAGAGGAGAGAGGAGAAAGAGAGATGGAGAGGAGAGAGGAGAAAGAGAGATGGAGAGGAGAAAGAGGATGAAAGAGAGATGGAGAGGAGAGAGGAGAAAGAGAGATGGAGAGGAGAGAGGAGAAAGAGAGATGGAGAGGAGAGAGGAGAGAAGAGAGAGAGGAGAGGAGAGAGATGAGAAAGAGAGATGGAGAGGAGAGAGGAGAAGAGGAGAGAGAGAGGAGAGGAGAGAGGAGAAAGAGAGATGGAGAGGAGAGGAGAGGAGAAAGATGAGATGGAGAGGAGAGAGGAGAAAGAGAGATGGAGAGGAGAGAGGAGAAAGAGAGATGGAGAGGAGAGAGGAGAAAGAAAGAGAGATGGAGAGGAGAGAGGAGAAAGAGAGATGGAGAGGAGAGAGGAGAAAAGAGATGGAGAGGAGGAGGAGAAAGAGAGATGGAGAGGAGAAGAAAGAGAGATGGAGAGGAGAGAGGAGAAAGAGAGATGGAGAGGAGAGAGGAGAAAGAGAGATGGAGAGGAGAGAGGAGAAAGAGAGATGGAGAGGAGAGAGGAGAAAGAGATGGAGAGGAGAGAGGAGAAAGAGATGGAGAGGAGAGAGGAGAAAGAGATGGAGAGGAGAGAGGAGAGAGAGAAAGAGAGATGGAGAGGAGAGAGGAGAAAGAGAGATGGAGAGGAGAGAGGAGAAAGAGAGATGGAGAGGAGAGAGGAGAAAGAGAGATGGAGAGGAGAGAGGAGAAAGAGATGGAGAGGAGAGAGGAGAAAGAGATGGAGAGGAGAGAGGAGAAAGAGATGGAGAGGAGAGAGGAGAAAGAGAGAGAGAGAGATGGAGAGGAGAGAGGAGAAAGAGAGAGAGAGATGGAGAGGAGAGAGGAGAAAGAGAGAGAGAGATGGAGAGGAGAGAGAGAGAAAGAGAGAGGAGAGATGGAGAGATGGAGAGAGGAGAAAGAGAGAGAGAGATGGAGAGGAGAGAGGAGAAAGAGAGAGAGAGATGGAGAGGAGAGGAGAAAGAGAGAGAGAGATGGAGAGGAGAGAGGAGAAAGAGAGATGGAGAGGAGAGAGGAGAAAGAGAGAGAGAGATGGAGAGGAGAGACGGAGAGAGAAAGTGGAAATAGTGTTGGTTTGTGATAAGAGTTACGTCTGGAGGGGGTAGAAATATCATTACTGACCTCTTCGTTGAGGTTGGAGGCCAGGAGCACGCCACTGGCGCCAGAGTGACCGGACAGAGCTACCCTCCCTGCAGCAGCAGCCGCCGCCGCGGCAGCATTCAGCGGGCTCAGGCCACCTGGAGAGGTCAGAGGGGTCAGGGTTTAGACCCAACCGGATGAATTTCAGCTCACCCTGGGCTAGTGAGGGCAGAGATTTCCCTTTAGGACCAACTGAATGGTGGAAAATAAGCAGTCCGCCCACCCAGAGCCCCGGGCGATGTGAAACGAATGTTTCCCCGGCAGTCAGGCGTCTACCTGGGATCTTACCGAGCAGGGGGGTCGTCTACCTAGGATCTTACCGAGCAGAGGGGGTCCTTACCAAGCAGGGGAGGGGGTCTACCTGGGAACTTACCGAGCAGAAGAGGGGGGTCGTCTACCTGAGATCTTACCAAGCAGAGGGGGTCCTTACCAAGCAGGGGACGGGGGGGTCTACCTGGGAACTTACCGAGCAGAGGGGGTCCTTACCAAGCAGGGGGGTCTACCTGGGAACTTACCGAGCAGAGGGGGTCCTTACCAAGCAGGGGGGTCTACCTGGGAACTTACTGAGCAGAGGGGGTTGGGTCTACCTGGGATCTTACCGAGCAGAGAGTTGGAGTCCTTGCCTTGGAAGGCAGCAGCCATGTTGGGGTCCATGGCAGGCTGTCCGTCCCCTGCAGGGAGCTCTGGCCGGGTGTAGTCGCGGCTCTTGTCGTTGTTGTACTTGACGTTCAGGTTGACCAGCTTGGAGTAGTCGATGCGGAGCGTACAGCACGAGTTGTAGATGTTCTGACCATCCAGGGCCTGAGGAACAATGGAACCATTCCAGGTGGGGTTATTTGATAAGTGTACCGGAAATACCGGAAATCAAAACAGCAACTATACAAATTTACATGTAATGAAATTATAAAATTCAGTACATGACAAATTGATAATGAACAATGAAATGTCCCACTCACTATTTTGGCTTGCTGGGCAGTGGGTGGGTCATTGAACTGCAGCAGAGCCTGGAACTGGTTGTTCTTGGTGAATGTGATGATCTTCATGACTGTTCCAAACTTTGAGAAGATCTGAACCCCCCCCACCAAAAAAACAGCAGCAATACAAAAATATTGAGAAGACAACCTCTACGAAATAGCTGATGTATAACTATCAGATGTAATATGAAACTACTGTGATGAGATAAAAGGGCAGAAGAGATAGTCAAGTTGTCATGTCACAAGTACAGTGAAATGCCTTTCATGCAAACTCACAATCCAACCGTGCAATAATCAATAACAATGTGAATTGGCAAGGCACTGTCTCTGCCTGGCCGGTTCCCCCTCGCTCTCCACTGGGATTCTCTGCCTCTAACCCTATTACAGGGGCTGAGTCACTGGCGCTCTTCCATGCCGTCCCTATGAGGGGTGTGTCACTTGAGTGGGTTGAGTCTTCCTGTCCCCCCCCCCAGTACCCTCGTGTTTGGAGTCTAATGATTTTCCAGGTCTTCCTACCACACCTCCTGATATAGATGTCCTGGATGGCAGGGAGCTGGGCTGTCCACACCACCCTCTGTGGAACCATGCGATGGAGGGCGGTGCCATTGCCATAGCAGGAAGTGATACAGCCAATCAAAATGCTCTCAACGGCTCCGAGGAATTTGAGGGGCCCGTTTCATCTGTCTCAATGCCGCTGCGTCTTCTTTGGGCCATGTTTAAGTCTTTAGTGATTTGGACACCGAGGACCACGAAGCTCTCGACCTGCTCCACTGCAGGCCTGTCGATGTGTATGGGGGGGCGTTTCGAGTCTTGTTGGTAGCAAATCTGCGACCGGAGGTCATCCATCTTATTGTCGAGTGACTATGTTGGCCAGCGGGGTGGAGGGGGGGCAGAGGTGGCCGGTTTTTACCTTTGCCTAATCTCACCAGGATCCTCCACCCCTTTCGCCTCTGAAGCCGGCGTTTCCGCTTGGGTAGCCCGAAAATTGGGTCGGAATTACAGAGAGAGCTCAGGGAAGATGAGTAGAAGTTGAAGACTGAATTGGAGGAAGTAACTGCTGGTCTGATGTTCAAAAGTTATTGTCGGTTGTAAGAATTAATAGTGAATGAAAATAAAGCAAAAAGAGAACAACAAAAAAATCAAATAGCAACGTTTGGTCAGAGCAAAACGGCTGCCATCTAGTACAGCGCCATAGATTCGGATCACGTCTGTACAAAATGGAGGATAAAAAAAATATTGTATATTACATTGATAAATCTGCCCTCTGTCAAACCTATGAGAAAAACTAAGAATACATAGTGAATGTAGATTACCTGCTGCAGCACATCCAGAGTGACTGGGTAGAACATGTTATCAATGATTATTCTGAGCACAGGGCTGGACGCAGCGGTTAGATCTACAATGGAGCCAGACGCAGGAGTACCTCCTCCTTGGACCGCTGACACCGCCTGCAGGACCGCCTGGGCCCGCTGGTTTCCACTATCTGTTTTGAGTTCTTTGTGGTTGGAATACTGAATGAATACGGGGACGTTCCGAACATGCGGTGTCACAGTAGAGTAGTAGTTGATCATGGTTATCGCTGCTTCCTCTGTGCCCAGCTCCAAGAAAGCCTGAAGACCGATAAGATAGGAACAGCATTAAGACTTCTGTTAGGCAAAATACCCAACGGCATCCTGGGAAGTCTTATGATACGGTTCAATGAAACTGTACCGTGTCTGTATCCAAAGTTCAAACATTTTCCCCTGGTGGCACCAGCCCACCATTTGGTCACACCCCTCAACAAAAACACTGTATATTTTTTTACAATATTTTACTCCCAATATTTTTTTATTTTTTGTAAATGTTCAATAAAATGAATTTGCCTACATCTTTATGTGCACCAACATCATATTCTAATTTATTTTAGAGATAATTCTCCACCTGAATAACTAAAACACATTAGCTAGATGGCTAACTGTAAATATAATACCCACTGCTAGTAGGCCAGGTATTAAGCTAACAATTTTGTTCATGTCTGAAAGAACTTTGCCGTTGTCGTCTACCACTCAATGAAGGCCTATGAAAATTGCAAAGACCAAATGCGCAGTTAGCTCGCTTTGTATCTCAAAGTCATATCATATATCTTGGTTGTAAGATAGTTGCTATTGAGCGGGGGGGGGTACGCTTTTCTTTTTCCGAGAGCACCCCCCCCCGGGAAATAAGAGTGGTTCGCGCGACTGCGTCAGTAGGAAACAGGTACCGGGGGGGCAGGTAGACACTCATCACAGGAATTATGTGGATAATGTACTTTACGGTTTGACCAAAACATGGTTTTAACCTCCTAAAAGTTTGTTTTACTTGCTAAACCCAAGTCAAAGGGCCGCAAAATGTGATTAAAATGATAGCAGTCATGGAACTCTGGTGTCATAAAATACTTTATAGACAGGGAGTGGGACATAAACGAAGAAAACATAGCGATTAATACAACAAAATTGTAAACACGACATTCATGTCAGACAAACAAACACAGCCAATTTTTTTTTTGTCCTTGTGACAAGGAATACCAATGGATTAAAACACAGGCAATTATGACTCAGGTAAGAGGTCAAAACAAGAAAGGAGGAAAGGCCAACCGACCACAGCCTACTCTTGAAAGAGACATTCAATCTTTAGCAAGCCCCTGACAGAGAACACCTGACAGAGATCTAAATTGGCCGCTGTATTATTCTGGGCCAAAGATCGTCTATTAAATTGACAGGACAGTCGACTGACCGACCGCTCTAACAATGGAAAAAGATGTCCTCAAAGATGGAAGGCAGGCGAGATCAGGTGGGACCCTTCTAGCCAATGAGAGGGCAGAAACGCATGTGAACTACAGGCCATAGTATCTTTGTTACTGTGTCATATTAGTGTCCGTGACAGCTGGGGCAGCGCCATTGAGGCCATCTCCTCTTTCAAGCAGGGGTTGGAACCGGTTCAAGGAAGAGAACAGAAAAATAAATTTGTCAAGGAACAGAATCAGAACCAGGAACGAAAGTGATCTACACTGTTACGGAACAGAACCTTTATTTTAAAAGCATGGGAACCAGTTAATAACAACATAGTGCCTATGCAAAGCCCTTACTCTGTCACTCAGATACATGTTCCAGCGTCTGCCTGCCAATTGAAAATCTTTGCCAGTGTAGGCTACCTGCCCCTCTGAAACATATGCTACTGTAGCCTACTGACATTACTCGATTCAGAAATTAGGGAGAGATTTTTTATTAGAGAAGACATGAGCGGCACATTAGACACCCTGGTTCAAATTCAGGCTGTATCACAACTGGCCATGATCAGGTGTCCTATAGGGCGGCGCACAATTGGTCCAGCGTCGTCCGGGTTTGGCCGTCATTGTAAATAAGAATTTGTTCTTAACCGACTTGCCTAGTTAAATAAAGGTAACATTTAAATTGGATTTATTAACTGAAAAAATATGTTTTTTATTTTAATTCTGGTGCCACTCTGCATACAAACTTGTTAGTCCAACGTTAACTTTCAGAAGTTAAGACATAAGTATAACTGTGTGGACCTAACACATAACAAGATGCCCAGCGTTTCAAGCCAAGCCTCCTCCTCCTCCTCAACCCTCCCTCCCTCGCAAAATGCCACCTGTCCACTTATATCAGTGCATTTGTAACAACCTAACCATTACGTAACTTCTATTAGATCGAGTAGCACTCACGTAGCAAATTAGCAATTACATTTTTTATTAACCCATTCAACACTCATTAACGTACATACATAAATTCTTTACATTGTGGGCTTATTTTTCGTATAGATTTTGGGCAGAGTAAAACATGGCTGATCGCCTGTTCCTCCATCTGGGCACACTCACCTGGTTTTTCCCCTTAAGCGTCAGGATATTTGTGACCTTCCCGAAAGGTAACCCCAGGGCAATGACCTCCGATTCTGAAGTTTCATTGGGCAGTTTTCTGATGTGCAGCACACGAGAGGGAGGGGCCTCCATCCGGTCTTCCACTCTCAGCTTTTTACTGTCGCTCCCATTGGATTTACTGTCGCTCCCATTGGCTGTAACATCTAGATAGAAGACACAGCTTTTATTGTCCCAATCCTGCTCTGCTCTAAAGCCACCCCCCAGAAAGCACAAAACACCCACTTACTTGAGAGGAGCACGGAATGAACACCACGAGACTGAGACAGGGCATGTACTCTACAAGGTGTCAAAAGCGTTTTACAGAGATGCTGGCCCATGTTGATCTAAATGCTTCCCACAGTTTTGTCAACCTGGCTGAATGTCCTTTGGGTGGTAGACCATTCTTGATACACACTGGAAACAGCTGAGCATGAAAAATCCAGCAGCGTTGCAGTTCTTGACACACTCAAACCGGTGCACCTGGCACCTACCACCACACCCCGTTCAAAGGCACTTAAAATCCTTCGTCTTGCCCAGTCACCCTCTGAATGGCACACATACACAATTGTCTCAATCCTTAAAAATCCTTCTTTAACCCGCCTTGTCCTCTTCATATACACTGATTGAAGTGGATTTAACAAGTGACATCAATAAGAGATCATAGCTTACACCTGGATTCACCTGGTCAGTCTGTGTCATGGAAAGAGCAGGTGTCCTCAATGTTTTGATGAGGATTTCAAGTTCCATGAATACAGAAGCTTCCCAAGTCAACCCAGTCAACCCGTGTCAGGCTTCATTCTCTTCAGCCCCGGCGGCAGGTAGCTTAGTGGTTAGAGCGTTGGGCCAGTAACCGAAAGGTTGCTGGATCGAATCCCCGAGCTGACAAGGTAAATATCTGTCGTTCTGCCCCTGAACAAGGAAGTCAACCCACTGCTCCTCGGTAGTCCGTCATTGCAAATAAGAATGTGTTCTTAACTGACTTGCCCGGTAAAAATGTTGTTTTTGTAAAGTTAAAAAAATATATATCATACTATAGTTTCTCTAAGACATTACAGCCATGTTCCGAAGAGATATAGCCTATTGAAATGCACCACAACTCTATTTCAGTCACATGCTAGCGTGTTCCCACCTACACATACTGAAACACCCGCTGTGAGGAAGACATTGACCAATACAGCCGTTCTACTTCAAACATTCATTAATCCTTTGACTTATTTGAATGCCGTTGGAACACGGTCAAATTACTTATGCAAATATCCCTTCAGAGAGGGCTGGCAAAAAAAAAATCCAAAACTTACCACCGATACTGCTCATGTCAGATCCACTGTTGTAGACACTGGTTGACATCAGCTCATCTGATCCTCTCTGGAGAAAGAAAACAAAGAGAGAGGGAGAGAAAGAGAGGGGGAGAAAGAAATTGAGAGCAAGCAGAGCCCCTGAAAGACAACAACGAAATACAGATCTCTCTCTGGACAGGTAGAGAATACAGAGGGGGGGGGGAACACAAAACACCAGAAAGAGTTGCCTCATTTTCTTTTTTCTAGTGTCAGTCAGTCTAATCTCATGGAGTCTCAAGATGTCTGGCATGTCATTTCATCTGGGAAATCCCCAAAGGCTCTGAGCCGTCTGTCCGCTGGGCTGCAGTAAGCGCCTGTCCGCTGGGCTGCAGTAAGCGCCTGTCCGCTGGGCTGCAGTAAGCGCCTGTCCGCTGGGCTGCAGTAAGCGCCTGTCCGCTGGGCTGCAGTAAGCGCCTGTCCGCTGGGCTGCAGTAAGCGCCTGTCCGCTGGGCTGCAGTAAGCGCCTGTCTGCTGGGCTGCAGTAAGCGCCTGTCCGCTGGGCTGCAGTTGGTGGCTGACGTGTTCAGAGTTCCGCTAAAACTACGCTATGACAACTACGCTATGCCTGGAGCCATTAGAGACAGACCTGGGTCTTAAGCTTTTTTCTCTTTTTGTCTGAATATTTCTTCATCTCTAACAAAAATGTATAGACACAATAACTCTGTAGGACCAGAGTTCACAAATACATTTTAGTAAGTTGTCTAACTTAAAAACGCGACAACTAGGCCAAGGCTAATTCACACCAGGGCAGGGAATGTAACTGAAACAAATGCTTCTCAAAGCAAACTTTATTTTGTATGTGAAACATTGATGAAATAAACAGAGGCAAAGAGTATTTCCGTTAAGAGGAAGTCACCTTTGTTTGGCACCAGATGGAACAAGGGTTATTGGACATAAATCAAGTTGGAAGGGTACAGGATCACGAAGCATTTATAAGAGAACAAGTTTCTCCCTAAACAGATGCGACTTACGTTGTTCCTATTTAGTTACGGTTGTTCTAATATCACGAAAGCTAGAAATTAGGACCTTTTTTTTGTGGGCCCCGATACGACATACTCTCTCAACAGTAGTAAGTTACATTTAGGATTCTGTACTCATACCAGTAGGCCTATGCCCAGATCCTGACTTGAAAGCACAACTCTTTTTTTAAACAATTGTTGTCAATGGGAGAGAGGTAAATTTGAGTTGTGTGTCCGTGTTAGGTATCTGCCCATAAAGTACTCCAGGGGTTCAAAAAACTGCATGGAGGCAAAATTTGACCAGCGTGAGATACATTAGGATACATCAGATTAATTTAACAACTCAACTGGGTAAGAAAAAATGTCTTTGTATTGCCATAGCAATGAAAGGGAATTTCAAGATATGGTTTCCATTTATCTAACTAGCTAGAACCTTTGCCATAAATATATATATTTTTTACCTTTATTTAACTAGGCACGTTCTTATTTACATTGACAGTCTACCAGGGAACAGTGTGTAACAGTATAGCTTCCGTCCCTCTCCTCATCCCAACCTCGAACCAGGGACCCTGCCATTTCACATCGGGCACACCTGGTTCAGGGGCAGAACGACATATTTGTACCTTGTCCGCTCCGGGATTCGAGCCAGCAACCTTTCGGTCTAACCACTAGGCTACTTGCCATAGAGAGGGCATTGGGCTGAAGCTTACCTTCACACCAACTGCAACATCTCCCATACTGAAAAAGAGAGGGAACAGAATGATTAGCTACCTCGTTAAGCCAAATCTTCCCACAATTATAGCAGCATGCTGCTTTACTCATCTGGAGTTCAACTAGCTAGTAGCGAAGGAAGTTAGCTAGCAGGCTAACGTTAGTGCCGTGGATACACGCAAAACAAAGAAAACCACCAATGACAAACGTTTCTCTCTTTCTCTCCTAGTTACAACATAGCTAGTCACCTACACACGTTGACTACCTATAAAATGGGTAACCTGTATGGCAATGCACGTTAGCCAGTGATTTTGTAGTTTAATGGTGTTGATAGTTTTTTTTGAGTGGATAGCGTACGCTAGCTACATTTCCGATCAACAAAGGATAAAATGAATGATCACCGGACAAGTGACGACACACCCTGTCATGCTCGAATGGTCCTCATCTCTTAAGACTAGCCAGAGCTAGCCGCTTGAGCTAGCTAGTTAACTAACGTTAGCTGAACGTGATTGCCCAGTCAATTTATTAGCTAGTTTATTAACAGTTACATAAACAAAATATAATTTTAGTTCTCTAACTAAAGCTAACTAGCCATCGTCGTCTGGCAGTTCACATGTCCATCCAGGAGTTAGCTAGCGTTAGCTAGCCAAGCTAACGTAACGTTAGCTAGCTACCTTTAGCTTAAATACATAAAAACCAAGCTAGGGTGAGGTAAGCAAGCTACTCGAATTGAAACAACAAAATCTTGCCGAAGATGATTAATCGTTCATGAAAAACACATAGATGGCCAATACATACCCGTCCATTGCTAGAATATCGTTATAAACGACAACAGTTTTTTTTTTGTACTTCTCTTGCCAACAGCACATACAACAAAATGGAGGGACTTGAGAGCTTGGCGGAAAAAGTCGAACCCGGCGGAAATAGTCGAACCCGGCGGAAATAGTCGAACAAAAAAACGTGTTTCGCTTTACACGCAGCAGCATATATTTTTCTCTGTAAAACCAATTTTAACATTTTAAGACACAATGGTACGCTATTTTGTATTTCATAGAGGCATTAAAATTGATGCATTGTCATTAATTAGTCTACATCATTTGCTGTGAACATTGAGTTGTTGGGTTTTATTTTTTAGGCTGTAGGTCTGTTTGTTTATCCTTTTAATGTGACTAGGTTGTGCTACTTGTGCCTATATCAAACACGGGCTTGGCTATATTACACACATACACTGAACACAAATATAAGCCCAACATGTAAAGTGTTGGTTTCTCTCACATGTTGTGCATACATTTTACATCCCTGTTTGTGAGCATTTCTCTTTTGCCAAGATAATCCATCCACCTGACAGGTGTGGCATATCAAGAAGCTGATTAAACTGCGTGATCATTACACAGGTGCACATTGTGCTGGGGAAAATAAAAGGCCACTCTAAAATGTGAAGTTTTGTCACACAACACAATGCCACAGATGTCTCACGTTTTGAGGGTGCATGTAATTGGCATGCCGACTGCAGGAATGTCCATCAGAGCTGTTGCCAGATAATTTAATGTTCATTTCTCTACCATAAGCCGCCTCCAACTTCGTTTAGAGAATTTGGCAGTATGTCAAACTGGCCTCACCACCGCAGACCACATGCATGACGTTGTGTGGGCAATGTATGTCAATGTTGTGAACAGAGTGCCACGTGGTGGGGTTATGGTATGAGCAGGCATAAGCCATGGACAACGAACACAATTGCATTTTATCGATGGCAATTTGAATGCACAAAAATACTGTGACGAGATCGTGAGGCCCATTGTCGTTCCATTCATCCGCCGCCATCACCTCATGTTTCAGCATGATAATGCATGGCCACATGTCACAAGGATCTGTACAAAATTCCTGGAAGCTGAAAATGTCCCAGTTCTTCCATGGCCTGCATACTCACCAATCATGTCACCCATTGAGCATGTTTGGGATGCTCTGGACCCATGTGTACGACAGCGTGTTCCAGTTCACTCTAATATCCAGCAACTGAGCACAGCAATTGAAGAGGAGTGGGGACAACATTCCACAGGCCACAATCAACAGCCTGATCAACTCTATGTGAAGGAGATGTCGTGCTACATGAGACCAATATTGGTCACACCAGATACCGACGGGTTTTCTGATCCACATCCCTACTTTTTTTTTAAGGTATCTGTGACCAACAGATGCATCTCTGTATTCCCAGTCATGTGAAATCCATAGATTAGGGCTTAATGAATTTATTTCCGTTGACTGATTTCCTTATATGAACTAAGTAAAAAATCTTTGAAATTGTTGCATGTTGCGTTTATTTTTTTTGTTCAGTATCCTCTATGGAAAGATGAGATTCTCAGGAACATGGGACTCGTCTGAAGTCGGTACCGGCAATCTGCCAACTTCCGTCTGTAGCGTCAGAACCGTTTGGGTTACAAACTAATACCACCCCACTATGGAAAGGGGAGAGTCTCACGAACACGACAGTGTTCTCCGTTTCACGGGACTCATCTGAAGGTAAACCCAGTACCGGTTTTAAAAATTATAATGGAAGAATGGTGCTTAAATGTGTCCAAAAAAAGAAAAATATTTCATTCTTATATCTCCGAGAAGTAGGAGAGACATTTCAAAACTTTATTCCTTATGTTGTTTTTTTTTACTGTTTGTTTTGCCATTTTTGAATGTGTTATTCAATGTGTTTCTATGGGCTATAGTAGTAAAGGCCAAATTCTATATTTGTTCAATTAATTAATTAATTCATTAAACAGATTTGATACCTTCAGGGTTCCTATAATTTAAAGTCAAATAGCTAAATGATCCATGGTATGACCATCTTAAAACAGATAGAGAAGTGAATCCAAGATATAAATGATTACCTTGAAAATTACATTTGAACTCAACCGAAACTTGAATCCCTAGGCCTTTATGTGTTGTTATTTTTAGTTCAATCACTGGGTTGAATTGAAACGATAGATGTTGATGACTTTCGTAAATGCTATATGGGCCTAAATAGTATAATTGATTATATATGATTTATAAAGTATGGTTAGGTCTACATTTAATTTGCAGATAGAAAGATTTTATTTATTTTGTAATCTGTTTTTCCATGTATGCATATATTATTCAATGTGTGTCTATGGGCTAATACCAGTAAGGCCAAATTCAATGTTTCATGAAATATTATTTTTTTGTGTATTAGAACACCCCCCTCCCTCCCCCCAAGGATTAATTACAACATAAGGCCTGCCGTCACTTCTGTAGCTAAAATTGCACTGTTTTTGCTAGTGATACACCTGTATTGATTTACAATTTTCTGCTTACATTATTTTTGTGTCTCCCAGAAGTATATGAAGCTGTTTCCCTACCATCTCAGCCGAGCTGAGTCAATGTGTTAATAGCCCTGGCAAAAACTTCAATATTCTCTACTACTCTATTTCCAATTCGGTGCTCTATTGAAGACATCTTTCTTGTGCTGTCTGTCGACGCAGAGGGTCTTGCCAGCGCTGTGGGATATGCGAGTGTGTATATACAGTAGATGATGTGTTTGGTTTTATGCGTCTATTAACTGAAGTCTATGTCCTCTGTTCCAAATCTTGTGATAAGACATGTAGGTGCCGAATGTGAAAAAAAGATATCTATGACGATGATACAAGGCATTTTCAGGGTGAACGTTAGGCCAGCACTAATATATGTTGTGCATCTATGAAAGGTTGAGTGCGGAACTCAGCCCGTGACTTTAGATGGCAAGAGAAGTATTTTGCCAACCAAGTCATATTTTTCCCTAGATGTCATAGAGCGTTTTAAATGTCCTTGATTATTTTTTTAAATAACAAAGTAGTAGAGATTATGGAGGACTGAAAAACATTAAATGATTCCCTATATTGTTTATATTTGCTTTCATTATTGTTTGCTTTGGTGGTGAATAGGAGTTGTGAGATTGCATTTTTACATCTAACGAATAGCTACGAAATGGGCATACCAACAAGGTCAATGTGTGATTGTGTGATGAAATATGAATGTAGAGGTGTCGCAGCTGAGCTGAAGGACAACCTCACATGCAGACAGCTGCTCCACCTGGTTCTGTTTATAGGACAGACAGACGGACGGACGGACGTGCGGATGGACGGGGGTATCTTGGAGAGTGGCGGAACCAGGGTGAATCCTCTTTGGTAGCAGACAAGTCATTCTGAATGCTTTAATGGTTTTGCATGGGAGGAGGACACAAAATAATGCCTTTTATATCATATAGAGACAGTGGTGTGTATTTATGGATGTCAAGGGAAGCCGGGCTTCTCCAAAAGAAAAAAAAAACATAAAAAAACATAAAATAATGTATCTTTCGTCTTTCTGTTTAATAAAATGTATTACATTTGAAAGAGGCTAAACGTATCTCATTGGAGAAAGTATCTGAGCGAAAGAAACAGCACCCATCTGTCTCAGTATGTGTAGCCAATCTATCTGATGCTGTCTGGTCAACAAGAGTATGACATTGTTGCCCACAGCACTGAACGCAAGGGAAGCCAACCAGCATTTGGCCTCCCTTGATAAAAAAATAAATAAATACAATAATAGCCAATCAGCATTAAGCTAAACTGAGTGACTCAACCGTGAATGGTCTTGGGGCGCCCCCAAAAAAGTACCAAGGGAAGCCAGTTTGGATTTGGCTTCACACCAATCACATCGAAAGCAAAACATAATTGAAAGAAAAAAGTCCACTTTGTGCAGCTCACCCTGCACTATCAGCTCCAATATAAATAACATGAGCAAGTTTACTTCTGATTAGCTTCCAGTAAACCATTTAAAGCAATCAAGCAACCCAGAAAAGTGCCAAAAAATGGCCCATATTAACGTAGAAGAAACAAGGTTCATGAAGTCAATAACTTTCTTGTAACAGATTACATTCATATTCTATCTCTGAAACACACTAAGATAATACATTTGATGATACAGTGGTAGCAATACATGGTTATAACATCTACAGAAAATACAGAAATGCCAATGGGGGAGGTGTTGCTGTTTATATTCAGAACCACATTCCTGTAAAGCTTAGAGAGGATCTCATGTTAAATACTGTTGAAGTAATATGACTTCACCTAAAGCACATTCTTGCAGGAAGCTGCTATAGACCACCAAGTGCTAACAGTCAGTATCTGGATAACGTGTGAAATGCTTGATAATGTCTGTGATATCAATTGGTAGTAGTTACAGTTTTGTCTCATCGCTGCAACTCCCGTACGGACTCGGGAGAGGCATGCTTCCTCCGAAACACAACCCAACCAAGCAGCACTGCTTCTTGACACAATGCCCATCCAACCTGGAAGCCAGCCACACCAATGTGTCGGAGGAAACACCGTACACCTGGCGACCTGGTCAGCGTGCACTGCGCCAGGCCTGCCACAGGAGTCGCTAGAGAGCGATGAGACAAGGATATCCCTGCCGGCCAAACCCTCCCTAACCCGGACCACGCTGGGCCAATTGTGCGCCGCCCATGGCCCTCCCGGTCTCTGCCGGCTGCGACAGAGCCTGGACTAAAACCCAGAATCTCTGGTGGCACAGCTAGCACTGCACCCGGATGATTTACATATTGACTGGCTTTCATCAACCTTCCCCACTCAAGAAAAAGCTTCCAACTCTAACCAGTGCCTGCAACCTGGTTCAGGTTATCATTCAACCTACCAGGGTAGTTACAAACAGAACAGGAATTAAATCATTAACATATATTGATCACATCTTTACTAATGTATCCAAATCTATTGGATGTAGTGATCACAATATAGGAGCCATATCTAGGAGAACCAAAGATCCTAACGCTGGGCCTAATATAGTGTATAAGAGGTCATACAACAAGTTTGTAGGGATTCTTATGTTGTTGATGTAAAGAATATTTACTGGTCTGTGGTTTGTAATGAGGAGCAACCAGACGCTGCACTTGAGTTACTAATAAGCATGCACCCAATAAGAAAATGACTGTAAAAACGGTTAAATCCCCTTGGATTGATGAGGAATTAAACAATTGTATGGTTGAGAGGGATGAGGCTAAAGGAATGGCAAATAAGTCTGGCAGCACAACCAATTGGCAAACGTACTGCAAATTGAGAAATCATGTGACTAAACTGAATAAAAAGAATAAGAAACTATACTATGAAACAAAAATAAATTATAGAAAGAATGACAGTAAAAAGCTTTGGAGCACCTTAAATTACATTTTGGGCAAAAAGGCAAACTCTGCTCCATCATTCATTGAATCAGATATCTCATTCATCACAAGACCCACTGATATTGCAGACTACTATAAAGATTTTTTCATTGGCAATATGATCAAACTCAGGCATGACATGCCAGCAACAAATGCTGACACTACAGTATACATCCAAGTATATCTGACCGAATTATGAGAGACAAGAATTGTACTTTTGAATTCCGTAAAGTGAGTTAGGAAAGAGGTGAAAAACAATGACAAGCCACCGTGGTCTGACAACCTGGATGGAAAATTGCTGAGGATAATTGCGGACGATATTGCCACTCCTATTTGCCATATCTTCAATTTAAGCTTACTAGAAAGTGTGTGCCCTCAGGGCTGGAGGGAAGCAAAAGTCATTCCGTTACCCAAGAATAGTAAAGCCCCCTTTACTATCTCAAATAGCAGACCAATCAGCCTGTTACCAACCCTTAGTAAACTTTTGGAAAAAAATGTGTTTGACCAGATTCAATGCTATTTTACAGTAAACAAATTGACAACAGACTTTCAGCACACTTGTAGGGAAGGACATTCAACAAGCACAGCACTTACACAAATGATTGATGATTGGCTGAGAGAAATTGATGATAACAATATTGTGGGGGCTGTCTTGTTAGACTTCAGTGCGACTTTTGACATTATCGATCATAGTCTGCTGCTGAAAAAATGTATGTGTCATTGCTCTACACCCCCTGCTATAATGTGGATAAAAAAGGTACCTGTCTACAGAACACAGACAGTGTTCATTAAATAAACCCTCTCCACCATAATCCAGTTAGAATCAGGAATTCCCCAGGGCAACTGTGTTGGCCCTTGTGTAGGCCCCCTACTTTTTTCAAGCTTTTCTAACGACATGCCACTAGCTTTGAGTAAAGCCAGTGTTTCTATGTATGCGGATGACTGAACACTATACATTTAGCTACAACAGCAACTGAAATGACTGCAAATCTTAACAAGGAGCTGCAGTTAGTTTCAGAATGAGTGGCAAGGAACAAGGAACAAGGAACAAGGAACAAGGTAGTCATAAATATTTCCAAAACTAAAAGCATTGCATTTGGGACAAATCTTTCACTAAACCCTGAACCTCAACTAAATCTTGTAATGAATGATTTGGAAATTGAGCAAGTTGAGGTGACTAAACTGCTTGGAGTAACCCTGGATTGTAAAACTGTCATGGTCAAAACATATTGATGCATCAGTAGCTAACAAATCTGTACGTAATAAAGCGCTGATCTGCCTTCTTAACAGCTCAACAAGTCAGTTCCTATAATTTTGACGCACCTGGACTACTGTCCAGTCATGTGGTCAGGTGCCACGAAGAGGGACTTGTGAAAATTACAATTGGCACAGAACATGGCAGCATGGCTGGCCCTTAAAAGTACATGGAGAGCTAACATTAATTATATACAGTTGAAGTCGGAAGTTTAGATACATTTAGCCAAATACATATAAACTCAGTTTTCCTGAAATTTAATACAAGTAAAAGTTCCCTGTTTTAGGTCAATTAGGAGCACCAATTTATTTAAAGAATGTGAAATGTTAGAATAATAGTAGAGAGAATGATTTATTTCAGCTTTTATTTCTTTCATCATATTCCCAATGGGTCAGAAGTTTACAGACACTCAATTAGTATTTGGTAGCATTGCCTTAAATTGTTTAACTTGGGTCAAACATTTCAGGTAGCCTTCCACAAGCTTCGCACAATAAGTTGGGTGATTTTTGGCTAAATCCTTCTGACAGAGCTGATGTATCTGAGTCAGGTTTGTAGGCCTCCTTGCTCGCACACGCTTTTTCAGTTCTGCCCACAAATTTTCTATAGTATTTTACTATTACACATTTTGAATAGGATTGAGGGCAGGGCTTTATGACGACCACTCCAATACCTGGACTTTGTTGTCCTTAAGCCAATTTGCCACAACTTTGGAAGTGTGCTTGGGGTCATTGTCCATTTGGAAGACCCATTTGTGACCAAGCTTAAACTGATGTCTTGAGAAGTTGCTTCAATATATTTACATAATTTTCCTGCCTCATGATGCCATCTATTTTGTGAAGTGCACCAGTCCCTCCTGCAGCAAGCACCCCCGCAACATGATGCTGCCACCTCTGTGCTTCTCGGTTGGGATGGTGTTCTTCGGGTTTGCAAGCCTCCCCCCTTTTCCTCCAAACATAACAATGGTCATTATGGCCAAACAGTTCTATTTTTGATTCATCAGACCAGAGGACATTTCTCTAAAAAGTACCATCTTTGTCCCCATGTGCAGTTGCAAACCACGGTCTGTCTTTTTCATGGCAGTTGTGGAGCAGTGACTTCTTCCTTGCTGAGTGGCCTTTCAGGTTATGTCGATATAGGATTCATTTTACTGTGGATATAGATACTTTTGTTTCCTCCAGCATCTTCACAAGGTCCTTTGCTGTTGTTCTGGGATTGATTTGCACTTTTCGCACCAAAGTACATTCATCTCTAGGAGACAGAATGCGTCTCCTTTCTGAGCTGTATTACGGCTGCGTGGTCCCATGGTGTTTATACTTGCGTACTATTGCTTGTACAGATGAACGTGGTACCTTCAGGCGTTTGTAAATTGCTCCCAAGGATGAACCAGACTTGTGGAGGTCAGACAATTTCTGAGATCTTGGCTGATTTCTTTTGATTTTCCTAAGATGTCAAGCAAAGAGGCACTGAGTTTGAAGGTAGGCCTTGATATACATCCACAGGTACACCTCCAATTGACACAAATTATATCAATTAGCCTATCAGAAGCTTCTAAAGCCATGACATCATTTTCTGGAATTTTCCAAGCTGTTTAAAGGCACAGTCAACTTAGTGTATGTAAACTTCTGACCCACTGGAATTGTGATACAGTGAATTAAAAGTGAAATAATCTGTCTGTAAACAATTGTTGAAAAAATTACTTGTGTCATGCACAAAGTAGATGTCCTAACCGACTTTCCAAAACTGTAGTTTGTTAACAAGAAATTTGTGGAGTGGTTGAAAAATGAGTTTTAAAACTTCTTGCGACTAGCAATCCCGGATCTGGGAGCGTAATCATAGCCTCAAACGAATTAGCATAACGCAGCGGACATAAATACCCCTAGAAACTTTTCCTATTCATGAAAATCACAAATGAAATGTATTCAAACACAAGCTTAGCCCTTTGTTAATCACACTGTCATCTCAGACTTTCAAAATATGCGTTACAGCCAACACTAGATGTGTGTAAATTTATCATGGCATAATGCTATGCTAGGCTCTGCTGGCAGCAGGCAACATTTTCACGAAAATAAGAAAAGCAACCAAATTAAATCATTTACCTTTGAAGAACTTTGGATGTTTTCACTCAGGAGTCTCCCAGTTAGATAGCAAATGTTCCTTTTTTCCAAAAAGATAATTTTTGTAGGCAAAATAGCTCCCGTTTGTTCATCATGCTTGGCTGAGAAATCGACCGGAAAATGCTACCACTACAACACCAAACTTTTTTCAAAATTAGCTCCATAATATCGACAGAAACACGGCAAACGTTGTTTAGGATCAATCCTCAAGGTGGTTTTAACATATATATTCGATAATATATCCGTAGAGGCAATTGGTTTCTCATAAGAAGCGATTGGAAAAATGGCTACCTCAGTATTTTACGCAAGATTTTCTGCGGGAGACACCATGTGACCACTTGCTAAATATGGTCCCTTACGGCTATTCTTCAATGGAAATGCGTAAAAAGACGTCACAATGCTGTAGACACCTTGGGGAATACGTGGAAAATGTAAGCTCATTCACAGCCATATAAGGAGTCATTGGCATGAGGCGGTTTTAAAAAAATGCGGCACTTCCTGGTTGGATTTTTATCTGGGTTTCGCCTGTAACATCAGTTCTGTTGCACTTACAGACAATATTTTTGCAGTTTTGGAAACGTCAGAGTGTTTTCTATCCAAAGCTGTCAATTATATGCATAGTCGAGCATCTTTTCGTGACAAAATATCTTGTTTAAAACGAGAACGTTTTTCATCCAAAAATTTAAATAGCGCCCCCTAACACTTAACTGCTTTTAACCCCTCTCCAGTCTCCAGTCTCCAGGCTCCCCTCTCCAGTCTCCAGTGTCCCCTCTCCAGTCTCCAGGCTCCCCTCTCCAGTCTCCCGTCTCCAGTCTCCAGTCTCCCCTCTCCAGTCTCCCGTCTCCCCTCTCCAGTCTCCAGTCTCCAGTCTCCCCTCTCCAGTCTCTCCTCTCCAGTCTCCAGTCTCCAGTCTCCCCTCTCCAGTCTCCAGTCTCCCATCTCCCCTCTCCTGTCTCCCGTCTCCCCTCTCCAGTCTCCAGTCTCCTGTCTCCCGTCTCCCCTCTCCAGTCTCCCGTCTCCCCTCTCCAGTCTCCAGTCTCCAGTCTCCCGTCTCCCCTCTCCAGTCTCCAGTCTCCCCTCTCCAGTCTCCCCTCTCCAGTCTCCAGTCTCCCCTCTCCCCTCTCCAGTCTCCTGTATCCCCTCTCCCCTCTCCAGTCTCCTGTATCCCCTCTCTCCTCTCCCCTCTCCAGTCTCCAGTCTCCTGTATCCAGTCTCCCCTCTCCCGTCTCCCCTCTCCAGTCTCCCGTCTCCCCTCTCTCGTCTCCCCTCTCCATTCTCCAGTCTTCTGTCTCTAATGGCCCATCACCTCTGCCGTCACAGACAGAGAGAGACACAGCTAGGCGGCGATCCACACCACTAAACCCAGGCCACGATTGATGCATGATTGTGTTAGTTTATCTCCTCTCCTCCCATTTGTCTTTTTTTGTATTGTAAACAACTTTTGATTCAACCAGTTTGTGACCAGCGGGGTCCCTGTGTCAGTGAAGGATAAACTAGTCAGTGGCCATTTAACAGATTGTGAATTATGACTTCACTCATATTCAGTTTCCCAATTACTTTATCTCACTGCTTTCACTTGTATGCGAGTATTTGGAACTGACCTTGGATCATCTTTTCAAATTGTAGCGATGGTTTTTGCTCAATGCGTGCACCGTTTTGCTCATTGTGTGTGTCCTTGAGTGCATGGGAAAGCACAAATAAATCCACTCATTTCTGTGAGACGTTTCACAGACATTTAACTGATTGGCCCTGAGTGTTTTTTCCCCCTCAGCATCAACCCAGCAATGTTTACACGTGATTTACACAGATATATGCAGTCCAACATGGTTCACGTGGTTATCCTCTGGGGTCTTGCTCAGTCCCGATATGACACTGCCAAATATTCTGATTCACTCACAGAGAAACTATCACCACAATGGAAGCATATTGAATAGTTTGGTCATTGACTTCTCAATCAAGTGGCCACCAAAGACAGCTTAATCTTTATTCAGACGGATGGGTTCCTTAGGACAGATCATTGTTTACATGTTGTATTACTCCAACCACCTATAGATGTAATGGGTAAACAACACTTTGTGGATAATACTAATTAATAATAATTAATAATACAATACTAATTGAAATGTTGTCGTGAATGTTTTGCGTTCAGAAATATGGAAAACAGAAGTGGAGCAGAATACAGTAAGACACTTCTGCAGAAGAATGTGTGAAGGTACCCTTCAAATACATTTCATTTGATCATTTTGACTCCTCTCTCCTTCATGTGGACATCTGGTCCTCCCAGTGACAAAGAGAGGTTTGCAACTTCTCATCTGAATCAGATCAGGGGTGTATGGAACTGTTTGCCCATCTACAATACAGAGATTATGTCTTTAATATGCAGGTGCGTCAGCATCCCAATTGAGAATTCATCAATGCAAATGCTAATTTCTGTAAGTGAAGGGTTTATTTCTCAGTGTTCGACTTCTTACTCACACACCCAAATGTATTTATTTGATTTTATTTCACCTTTTATTTAACCAGATAGTTGAGAACAAGTTCTCATTTACAACTGCGACCTGGCCAAGATAAAGCAAAGCAGTGAGACACATACAACAACTGGAAGGAAAGGCGACCAAAGTAAGTGTTGGATTTGGGGATGACCAGTGAAATATACCTGCTGGAGCGCGTGCTACGGGTGGGTGTTGCTATGGTGACCAATGAGCTGAGAAAAGGCGGGGCTTTACCTAGCAAAGACTTATAGATGACCTGGAGCCAGTGGGTCTGGCGACGAATATGTAGTGAGGGCCAGCCAACGAGAGCGTAAAGGTCGCAGTGTTGGGTAGTTTATGGGGCTTTGGTGACAAAATGGATGCCACTGTGATAGACTACATCCAGTTTGCTGAGTAGAGTGCTGGAGGCTGTTTTGTAAATGACATCGCCGAAGTCAAGGATCGGTAGGATAGTCAGTTTTATGATGGTATGTTTGGCAGTCTGAGTGAAGGAGGCTTTGTTGCAATATGTTTAATTTTGGATTGGAGGTGATTTATGTGAGTCTGGAAGGAGAGTTTACCATCTAACCAGACACCTAGGTATTTGTAGATGTCCACATATTCTAAGTCAGAACCGTCCAGAGTAGTGATGCAGGTCGGGCGTGCGGATGAGGGCAGAAAGTTCTCTGTTGACACACGCTCCAGCAGGAAAATCTCACTGGTCACCCCCAAAGCCAATTCCTCCTTTGGCCGCCTTTCCTTCCAGTTCTCTGCTGCCAATGACTGGAACGAATTGCAAAGATCTCTGGAGCTGGACTCTTATCAAATCAAATCAAATCAAATGTATTTATATAGCCCTTCGTACATCAGCTGATATCTCAAAGTGCTGTACAGAAACCCAGCCTAAAACCCCAAACAGCAAGCAATGCAGGTGTAGAAGCACGGTGGCTAGGAAAAACTCCCTAGAAAGGCCAAAACCTAGGAAGAAACCTAGAGAGGAACCAGGCTATGTGGGGTGGCCAGTCCTCTTCTGGCTGTGCCGGGTGGAGATTATAACAGAACATGGCCAAGATGTTCAAATGTTCATAAATGACCAGCATGGTCGAATAATAATAAGGCAGAACAGTTGAAACTGGAGCAGCAGCACGGTCAGGTGGACTGGGGACAGCAAGGAGTCATCATGTCAGGTAGTCCTGGGGCATGGTCCTAGGGCTCAGGTCCTCCGAGAGGCTCGCTGACTCTTATCTCCCTCACTAGCTGTCAGATCAGCTCTCAGATCATTACACCTGTACATAGCTCATCTGTAAATAGCCCATCCAATCTACCTCATCCACATACTGTCTCGCCCTGACCTTAGAGAGGCTTTTTATTTCTCTATTTGTTTAGGTCAGGTTGTGATTTGGGTGGGCATTCTAGTTTTTCTATTTCTTTGTTGGCCGAGTATGGTTCCCAATCAGAGGCAGCTGTCTGTCGTTGTCTCTGATTTGGGGATCATACTTAGGCAGCCGTTTTCCACCTTTAGTTTGTGGGATCTTGTTTTTGTACTGTTGCTTTCCAGCCCAACAGAACTGTGCATTTCGTTTTGTATTTACTTTTGATGTTATCAATAAATGAAAGATGTACGCCTAACACGCTGCACCTTGGTCCAATCCTTCCATCAATTGACTTAACACATACTGTATTGATTTATCTAGCTCCTTTGCACCCCAGTATCTCTACTTGCACAACACAGAATTACACATGGAAGAAACAAACATACAATCAATAATACAGTAGAAAGAATCTGTATACAGCATGTGCAAATGAGGTAGGATAAGAGAGGTAAGGCAATAAATAGGCCATGGTGGTGAAGTAATTACAATATAGCAATGAAACACTGGAATGGTAGGATGTGCAGAAGATGAATGTGCTGTATGTGTCTCACTGCTTTGCTTTATCTTGGCCAGGTCGCAGTTGCAAATGAGAACTTCTCAACTAGCCTACCTGGTTAAATAAAGGTGAAATAAAAAAGAGCATGCATTTAGTTTTACTATCATTTTAAAGCAGTTGGAGGCAACGGAAGGAGTGTTGTATGGCATTGAAGCTTGTTTGGAGGTTTGTTAACACAGTGTCCAAATATTATTATTTAATTTTACCTTTATTTAACTAGGCAAGTCAGTTAAGAACAAATTTGTATTTTCAATGATGGCCTAGGACCAGTGGGTTAACTGCCTGTTCAGGGGCAGAACAACAGATTTGTACCCTGTCAGCTTGGGGATTTGAACATGCGACCTTTCAGTTACTAGTCCAAAACTCTAACCACTAGGCTACCCTGCTGCCATGCTCCAAAGAAGGGCCAGATGTATACAGAATGGTGTCGTCTGCATAGAGGTGGATCAGAGAATCACGAGCAGCAAGAGCGACATCATTGATATAAACAGAGAAAAGAGTCGGCCTGAGAATTTAACCCTGTGGCAATCCCATAGAGACTGCCAGAGGTCCAGACAACAGGCCCTCCGATTTGACACACTGAACCTGGTGAACCAGACGAGGCAGTCATTTGAGAAGCCAAGGATATTGAGTCTGCCAATAAGAATGTGGTGAATGGCAGAGTCGAAAGCCTTGGCCAGGTCGATGAAGACGGCTGCACAGTACTGTCTTTTATCGATGGCGGTTATGATATCGTTTAGGACCTTGACCGTGGCTGAGATCCACCCATGACCAGCTCGGAAACCAGAATGCATAGTGGAGAAGGTACTGTGTGATTCGGAATGGTCGGTAATCTGTTTGTTAACTTGGCTTTCGAAGATTTTAGAAAGGCAGGGAAGGATGGATATAGGTCTATAAGAGTTTGGGTCTAGAATGTCCCCCTTTGGAGAGGGGGATGACCACGGAAGCTTTCCAATCTTTGATTCCAATCTAATCTCAGACAATACAAAATAGAGGTTGAACAGGCTAGTAATACCGGTTGCAACAATTCCGGCACATAATTTTAGAAAGAGAGGGTCCAGATTGTCTAGCCCAGCTGATTTGTACGAGTCCAGATTTTGCAGCTCTTTCAGAAGATCAGCTGTCTGGATTTGGACGAAGGAGAAGCCGGGGGGTCTTGGGCAAGTTGCTGCAGGTGGTGCAGAGCTGTTGGCCGGGGTAGGGGTAGCCAGGTGGAAAGCATGGCCAGCCGTAGAAAAATGATTAATTATCGTAGATTTATCGGTGGTGACAGTGTTTTCTAGCCTCAGTACAGTCTGCAGCTGGGGGGAGGTGCTCTTATTCTGACGGAGTATATTGGATCCTGACTTCCCTGAACAGTTGCATATCGTGGGGGCTATTCGATGCTAATGCAGAACGCCACAGGATGTTTTTTGTGCTGGTCAAGGGCAGTCAAGTCTGGGGTGAACCAAGGGCCATATCTGTTCTTAGTTCTGCATTTTTTGAACGGGGGCATGCTTATTTAATATGGTGAGGAAAACACTTTTAAAGAGCACCCAGGCATCCTCTACTGATGATTAGGTCAATATCATTCTAGGATACCCGATTAGAAAGGCTCGCTGTTTTAAGGAGCGTTTGACAGTGGTGAGGGGTGGTCGTTTGACTGCGGACCCATTATTAACGCAGGCAATGAGGCAGTGATTGCTGAGATCCTGGATGAAGACAGCAAAGGTGTATTTAGAGGGCAAGTTGGTTAGGATGATATCTAAGAGGATTTAGGGTTGTTCTAGTTTAGATTATAGGACGGCTGGGGTGTTAACCATGAATGATGGGTGATTCAAATGAAGGGTGATTTGGATAATGGAGGGAGGGAGGGAACGGTCATTGCATAAATATTTTGCAATGTGTCTGTACTGGGGAACATTGGAGCTCTCTCCGTACTCTCGGTAGCTCTTCTTAAATGGGTAACTGTTTTTTGGGGAGGATTAATAATCTGGACACCACAGTTTTACATATTAATTCTTAGTCGTGGTAACTCCTAGTAGACCTACCCATATTTCAATTTGAACAAATTTGCCAATATACATTATCAGTCAAAAGTTTGGACACACCAAACTTTTAAAACTTTTTTTTTTACTATTGTCTACATTGTAGAATAGTAGTGAAGACATCAACACTATGAAGTAACACATATGGAATCATGTAGTAACCAAAAAAAAGCGTTAAACAAATCAAAATATATTTTTTATTTGAAATTCTTCAAAGTTGCCACCTTTGCCTTGATGACAGCTTTGTACACTATTGGCATTGTCTCCTATTGGCTAAGTAAGTACTTATTCCCTATTGTACTAGGAACAGCTTGCCCCATCTTGTCCTTCCTTAAGTGACTATTTCACATTTCCAATAAAGGACAACTTGATATTTTCATTACCTCTCAAATATGATGTAATGATATGATCTGATTGTTACAATCTGTGATTTCATAAATCATCTCTTTGCAAGAGAGCAATATCAGCTGACACATAAATGACTTACAACATTGTCTTACAAATCAAATCAAATGTATTTATAAAGCCCTTCGTACATCAGCTGATATCTCAAAGTGCTGTACAGAAACCCAGCCTAAAACCCCCAAACAGCAAGCAATGCAGGTGTAGAAGCAGGAATACGTACTGGTGGGAAGACACATGTCCCTTGTTTTCCCTGTGACGTTCTGGTTATTCACTATGTATTGCTGTGGCCCCGTTTACATTATGGTTATCAATACATGCTGTTGTAGATGGTGACTCCGTTCCAGTATCCACAGTAGAACACAATGACACTATCCATTGGAAATGCATTGTTAATAGTAGGCCTATGCTAGTGTGGGTATTGTAGCATATCTGGTGTGTTCACTTCACTGTATAACGGTGTATTAAATGTACTGTCAGCGATTGGGTGCCGAGATGTAGGCGGAGCCAGAAGCAGGACACAGGTTTGAGCAACACAACGGAGTTTACTCACAAAAGTCAAACAAAATTCCACATAGGAACATACACTACACACTAGCACAATCAACAACCACTTAAGACACCAACAATCACGGACAGAACAGAAATGTATGCCAGAGGGTTAAATAAGGAACATGATATGGGAATTGAAACCAGGTGTGTGTGTAATATAGACAAAACAAAACGAAACTGAAACATGGATCGGTGGTGACTAGGAAGCCGGTGACGTCGACCGCCGAACAAGGAGAGGGTGGGGGGGGCGACTTCAGAGGAAGTCTTGACATGTACAGTGTGCCTAGAGACGGCCTGTAGTTTCTGTGTCTACGTTCTAGTACACACAGTATACAGATTTTCTTCTTCTATTGTGCAAATGACTGTACGTTTTGTTTATTCCATGTGTAACTGTGTGTTGTTGTTTGTGTCGCACTGCTTTGCTTTCTCTTTGGCCAGGTCGCAGTTGTAAATGAGAACTTGTTCTCAACTGGCTGACCTGGTTAAATAAAGGTTAAATAAATAAATCTAAAAAATAAAAAAGTAAAGAGAAATACCTGAGGCAGCAGTCAATGTTCAGCCTTTTAAATATATATATATTTTTAACCTTTTTTGTCTGGTTTTGTTGAAGCTTATAGTCATATTTCCATCGTCACTGTCAGGGACCCAGACAGGGTTTTAGGGGCCCCTTTAATCATTCCAGCATTGGGTGTTTAGCTGTAATAGTTTGGCTCTATCATGCAGAGACAGTCCCTGCTATAATTAATGTGGAGAGTTTGGATGAGAAACGGAAAATAAACTAAATGAGACGCTGCATTGGATCGGCTGCTGTTCTTGTTGTACTGTTGCTGTTCTTGTTGTACTGTTGCTGTTCTTGTTGTACTGTTGCTGTTCTTGTTGTACTGTTGCTGTTCTTGTTGTACTGTTGCTGTTGTACTGTTGCTGTTGCTGTTGTACTGTTGCTGTTCTTGTTGAACTGTTGCTGTTCTTGTTGAACTGTTGCTGTTGCTGTTCTTGGTGTACTGTTGCTGTTCTTGTTGAACTGTTGCTGTTCTTGTTGAACTGTTGCTGTTCTTGTTTTTATTTTATTTTATTTTCCCCTCTGAAAAGGTCATTCGAGGAACCCCTGTATAAAGGGGTTCAAACTGGAACCTATTTCTGATGGGAGGGGTTACATTTGGAACCTTTTCTGATGGGAGGGGTTACATTTGGATCCTTTTTCTGATGGGAGGGGTTATATTTGGAACCTTTTCTGATGGGAGGGGTTACATTTGGAACCTTTTTTTAAATATCAGAAGATTGGAGTTTTAGGCTAGGTTGAAGATTGTATTATCGTATTGCATTATTCAATATTGCTATTAAAATAGTAGTCATAAAGGAATGGGTAATTGTTTACAAGTTGCTAGCTATCCCATAAACAACACGCCAAAAAACCACAGACATGGATTTCGTCTTCTTCTGAGTCTGGCAGCGCAATGAATCCAATGACGAAATCAATTCAAAGTGCTCCTCCGGGTACATTTAATACTGTTTTAATGCTCTTTTAATGTTGTTTAAATATTATTTTAATATTGTTTTAATACTGTTTTAAACACTGTTTTAACATTGTTTTAATGCTGTTTTACTGCTGTTTTAATATTGTTTTAATATTGTTTTAATACTGTTTTAAACACTGTTTTAACATTGTTTTAATGCTGTTTTAACGTTGTTTTAATGCTGTTTTACTGCTGTTTTAATATTGTTTTAACATTGTTTTAATACTGTTTTAAACACTGTTTTAATGTTGTATTAATACTGTTTTAAACACTGTTTTAAACACTGTTTTAATACTGTTTTAAAACACTGTTTTAATACTGTTTTAAACACTGTTTTAATGTTGTTTTAATACTGTTTTAAACACTGTTTTAACGTTGTTTTAATACTGTTTTAAACACTGTTTTAACGTTGTTTTAAACACTGTTTTAATGCTGTTTTAAGAGGGTAACAAAAGTCACAGTGAGAAGACAATTTTGGGGATTTTCTATACTTTTTCAAGGTTTTCAAGGTTTTGCTAGACTCTACAATGTCTCAATTAGAGGTTTACCTCTAGATGTCATCTCACACTGACTGTCTCAATTAGAAGTTTACCTCTGAATGTCACCTCACACTGACTGTCTCAATTAGAGGTTTACCTCTAGATGTCATCTCACACTGACTGTCTCAATTAGAGGTTTACCTCTAGATGTCATCTCACACTGACTGTCTCAATTAGAGGTTTACCTCTAGATGTCATCTCACACTGACTGTCTCAATTAGAGGTTTACCTCTAGATGTCATCTCACACTGACTGTCTCAATTAGAGGTTTACCTCTGAATGTCATCTCACACTGACTGTCTCAATTAGAGGTTTACCTCTGAATGTCATCTCACACTGACTGTCTCAATTAGAGGTTTACCTCTAGATGTCATCTCACACTGACTGTCTCAATTAGAGGTTTACCTCTAGATGTCATCTCACACTGACTGTCTCAATTAGAGGTTTACCTCTAGATGTCATCTCACACTGACTGTCTCAATTAGAGGTTTATCTCTGAATGTCATCTCACACTGACTGTCTCAATTAGAGGTTTACCTCTGAATGTCATCTCACACTGACTGTCTCAATTAGAGGTTTACCTCTGAATGTCATCTCACACTGACTGTCTCAATTAGAGGTTTACCTCTAGATGTCATCTCACACTGACTGTCTCAATTAGAGGTTTACCTCTAGAAGTCCTCTCACACTGACTAAAGTCTTACATGTGTTTCCCCTCCATGACTAGCCAGAGGCCTCTCTAAGTAATGGAATCGTAGTGGTTCAATATGATTAACATTGATTAATTAATTACTCTGCTCGGATGCTGTTGTTCCTGATTAATGAAGCTTAAAGCCCTGATTGGCTCGTAAACCATGAAGCCCAGTTGGCTTGGCTGACCACAGTCTGTGAACAATAGCAGCAATTTCCTCTCTTTGGAACTATAGGAGGCCGTCACTGCTTTTCGCTTGCCTTATTATAAGACATGATAAAGGCTCACAGGTTTTAAAGCTTTCTACCTGCAGGCTAAAATTACAGGTCACTCAAAATGATTAATCTTTACCTACAGCTTCAAGACCAGTTTGGGATCTAAAAAGTATTTGCGTGTAAATATTATGTTTAGGTTCTCCTCCGTTAACTCCATGTCATAGTATGGGCAGAGCTCCAGGCAAAAAATACAAATACTAGTATGCAGAAACAGATAAAGATTATTATTATTATTTTTTTTAACTCTGTGCCCTTTTAGAGCTACACCTCTCAGTTTACGATTCTCTGTTTTAAATGTCAAGTCGAACAACTGCACTCTCTCGTCTATAGCCTCTTGTTTATCTAACCCTCTGGAGCCTGTCAGAGAGAGAGAAAGAGGGATGGAGGGTTGGAGGAGGGAAATAGCTTACTAGCCTTGTGTTTTATAGAGCACATATGAACTGGCCTTTTAGGTTTGAGCAATGTTCCAGAACCGCTTTGTCATTTCTCACACGTTGACTTTTAAAAGCTCATGACGGATGGGCCACGTTCGCCCGGCTCCAAATGAAACTGGAAATGGCATCAGTCAAACTTGGCCTGTAAATGCTCAAATAACCTGGAGCCGTCTAAAATGCATTTCTGCCGTGGCACTGCAGACCGCTGAATGAACCCAGGCCTTCTGTTTCATATTTTGATTATTCCCCGACCATAAAATGTATATGAGAACCTCTTCTCCTTCAAGCGTTTTTTTTTGTCAACATTTAGAAAGTTTACATTGACAATTGCCTATAATTGTTAATCTCTCACAACAGAAAATACATACATTTGTTTTGCAAAAAAACTAATGTCAAATAGAAAAGGAGGGTTTGATGCGTTTCCATCATCCATTTAGACAAATTGTGCATGAATAAATTGGCGACAGTCTGTATGCCCTCTCACCGATCTGTTTCAGGTAGCCCGCAAAAGCCAGCATGGATAGAATGCAAGAATTTACTAATATTTGCCATATTCTATTAACTCTCTGTCACGTTCGTTATAAGGATCGGACCAAGGCACAGTCTTATTTATTTAAAAAATGAACACTGAGCAAACTAACAAAATACCAAAAACGAACCGCGAGGCTATACAAACGAGTGCTGACAGGCAACTACACATAGACAAGATCCCACAAACACCAAAGGGAAATGGCTACCTAAATATGATCCCCAATCAGAGACAACGATTAACAGCTGCCTCTGATTGGGAACCATATCAGGCCACCATAGACATACAAATCACCTAGACCTACAAAAACTCTAGACATACAAAAACCCCTAGACAATACAAAAACTAGCGTACCCACCCTAGTCACACCCTGACCTAACCATATCTCAGGTCAGGGCGTGACATTCTCACGTGCCAAAGTATCGCCACGGTCCGTGCCATGGTTACACTTGCACTTTTGTAGATCTGAAATATTGGACGGTGAAACTTACATCCAGCCAAACAACAAAATAAAGGCCAAGCAATTCAGCCATTCTTGAAAGTCAGGGCAATCCTTGTCCTGAAAAGAAACATTATTTTGATAAAGTTGAAAAATAGATTTAGCAAGCAGTAGGCATTTAGAATGAAATGTGGAACGGAGATTTATAGTTATGTGATGACATCACGTGCACAGCAAAAACTATTCATGAGGATGACAGGGACAATACGTAAGGATGGTAGTCAGGGACTATACGTAAGGATGGTAGTCAGGGACTATTCATTACTGTGGAATGACAGCCTGATGTCTTCAACAATCCTCCATCCATGCGCTGTAATCTGTGTCAACACATTGCCTTCAACAAAACATGTCCCTTCCTCATATATAGATATAGATATATAATGTATTAATGATCATGAGGAAGGGACATGTTTGTGTGTGTGTGTGTGTGTGTGTGTTTAACTATACCTGTGGGGAACAGAAGTCCCAACAAGAATAGTAAACTAACAAACATTTGACCAACTGGGGACATTTTGTTAGTCCCCACAAGGTCAAATGTTATTTCTAGGGGGTTTAGGGTTGAAGTTAGAATTAGTGTTAGGTTTAAGAGGGTTTCTGTTTATGCCGGTATCAAACCTTGGGTTGCACGGGCCTATTGCAACTTTCTGCCCTGTTTCTATATTGTACATCAGACCGGTCTGGAGAGGGTGGGAGAACATAAGAGGCAGAGAGCTCTGAGGGATCACCCATCACAGGTCAACAACAGGTCTGGAGTGGATAACATGAGAGGCAGAGAGCTCCGAGGGGTCACACATCACAGGTCAACAACAGGTCTGGAGAGGAGAACATGAGAGGCAGAGAGCTCTGAGGGATCACACATCACATGTCAACAACAGGTCTGGAGAGGAGAACATGAGAGACAGATCACCCATCACAGGTCAGGTCTGGAGAGGAGAACTGAGGGATCACCCATCACAGTTCAACAACAGGTCTGGAGAGGGAACATGAGAGAACATCACACATCACATGAGGTCTGGAGACAGAGAGACAGACAGCTCTGAGGGATCACCCATCACAGTTCAGGGGTCACCCATCACAGTTCAACAACAGGTCTGGAGAGGGTGAGAGAACATGAGAGGCAGAGAGCTCTGAGGGGTCACCCATCACAGTTCAACAACAGGTCTGGAGAGGAGAACATGAGAGGCAGAGAGCTCTGAGGGATCACACATCACATGTCAACAACAGGTCTGGAGAGGAGAACATGAGAGACAGAGAGCTCCGAGGGGTCACACATCACAGGTCAACAACAGGTCTGGAGAGGGTGAGAGAACATGAGAGGCAGAGAGCTCCGAGGGGTCACCCATCACAGTTCAACAACAGGTCTGGAGAGGAGAACATGAGAGGCAGAGAGCTCTGAGGGATCACCCATCACAGTTCAACAACAGGTCTGGAGAGGAGAACATGAGAGGCAGAGAGCTCTGAGGGATCACCCATCACACTTCAACAACAGGTCTGGAGAGGAGAACATGAGAGGCAGAGAGCTCTGAGGGATCACCCATCACAGTTCAACAACAGGAAGACAATTATTGATAAAGTGCAGAGGGTTTAACTTTAAAACAAATGTTATATAATAAATCATAATAAAACATGCAAACTGGCTCAATTAAATAAATAAATAATTACATATATATTTAGATAAGTTCATAATTGGAAATCCCCCCCCGAAGGGATGATATGATTAAGTAAAAATATAAAGAAGACAAAACCAGATTAAGCAAACAAATACATTTTTTATTTTTTATTGTACTTCCTCTTCCTGTCGGAGGCCCCTCTAGCTCTCTTAATTAGGCCCTCACGAACTCCCACTGTCAATGCTTTATCCTCCTCTTTACCATTCATACCAAGTGGAGCCATGGTCTTAAGTTTGAATTCAGTTGCTCTTCTCTGGTCTGTGGCCCAGGAGGCTTTCATCTCCAGACCGGTGATGCGGAGGGAGGTTGTAGGTTGGTTTTGAAAGTGTTTTACCAGGTGTGTTTGTGAAAAAAAATATGTTTTTATATAAAATTGCTTTTTTGAGGTGTTTCGGGACTATGTGACTGGTTTCTCGTATAGAAATGTTGTATTATAATGTGCAATGTTATGGCGTAAACAATGTTGGTGCTCTGAATGGTCATGAGTTGTGGGATAGGACTGCACGGTTTGTGCATGTGGATTTTTGAATGTGTGGGAGTTGTCTATAATACTGTTGTTCAACAGGTGGTTTAGGAGTGGATATATTGGAACATTTTTGCATAGACTAAGAGATCCCTTAGGTTTGGGTTTCTGTGGAATGCTGATATAGGTCTGAATGCCTGGAGCGAGGGGAAATGTACGTTCTGTTTGGGTGAAAGCGGCTTAGAGTCTGGAATGAAGGAGTTTTGTACCTGTTTTTTAAAATTTATTTTATTTTATTCCACCTTTATTTAACCAGGTAGGCTAGTTGAGAACACCTTTATTTAACCAGGTAGGCTAGTTGAGAACACCTTTATTTAACCAGGTTAGGCTAGTTGAGAACACCTTTATTTAACCAGGTAGGCTAGTTGAGAACACCTTTATTTAACCAGGTAGGCTAGTTGAGAACACCTTTATTTAACCAGGTAGGCTAGTTGAGAACAAGTTCTCATTTGCCACTGCGACCTGGCCAAGATAAAGCATAGCAGTGTGAACAGACAACACAGAGTTACACATGGAGTAAACAATTAATAAGTCAATAACACAGTAGAAAAAAGGGGAGTCAATATACATTGTGTGCAAAAGGCATGAGGAGGTAGGCGAATAATTACAATTTTGCAGATTAATAACACGAGTGATAAATGATCAGATGGTCATGTACAGGTAGAGATATTGGTGTGCAAAAGAGCAGAAAAGTAAAGAAATAAAAACAGTATGGGGATGAGGTAGGTAAAAATGGGTGGGCTATTTACCAATAGACTATGTACAGCTGCAGCGATCGGTTAACTGCTCAGATAGCAGATGTTTGAAGTTGGTGAGGGATATAAAAGTCTCCAACTTCAGCGATTTTTGCAATTCGTTCCAGTCACAGGCAGCAGAGAACTGGAACGAAAGGCGGCCAAATGAGGTGTTGGCTTTAGGGATGATCAGTGAGATACACCTGCTGGAGCGCGTGCTACAGATGGGTGTTGCCATCGTGACCAGTGAACTGAGATAAGGCGGAGCTTTACCTAGCATGGACTTGTAGATGACCTGGAGCCAGTGGGTCTGGCGACGAATATGTAGCGAGGGCCAGCCGACTAGAGCATACAAGTCGCAGTGGTGGGTGGTATAAGGTGCTTTAGTGACTAAACGGATGGCACTGTGATAAACTGCATCCAGTTTGCTGAGTAGAGTGTTGGAAGCAATTTTGTAGATGACATCGCCGAAGTCGAGGATCGGTAGGATAGTCAGTTTTACTAGGGTAAGTTTGGCGGAGTGAGTGAAGGAGGCTTTGTTGCGGAATAGAAAGCCGATTCTTGATTTGATTTTCGATTGGAGATGTTTGATATGAGTCTGGAAGGAGAGTTTACAGTCTAGCCAGACACCTAGGTACTTATAGAGGTCCACATATTCAAGGTCGGAACCATCCAGGGTGGTGATGCTGGTCAGGCGTGTGGGTGCAGGCAGCGAACGGTTGAAAAGCATGCATTTGGTTTTACTAGCGTTTAAGAGCAGTTGGAGGCCACGGAAGAAGTGTTGTATGGCATTGAAGCTCGTTTGGAGTTTAGATAGCACAGTGTCCAATGACGGGCCGAAAGTATATAGAATGGTGTCGTCTGCGTAGAGGTGGATCAGGGAATCGCCCGCAGCAAGAGCAACATCATTGATATATACAGAGAAAAGAGTCGGCCCGAGGATTGAACACTGTGGCACACCCATAGAGACTGCCAGAGGACCGGACAACATGCCCTCCGATTTGACACACTGAACTCTGTCTGCAAAGTAATTGGTGAACCAGGCAAGGCAGTCATCCGAAAAACCGAGGCTACTGAGTCTGCCGATAAGAATATGGTGATTGACAGAGTCGAACGCCTTGGCAAGGTCGATGAAGACGGCTGCACAGTACTGTCTTTTATCGATGGCGGTTATGATATCGTTTAGTACCTTGAGCGTGGCTGAGGTGCACCCGTGACCAGCTCGAAACCCGATTGCACAGCGGAGAAGGTACGGTGGGATTTGAGATGGTCAGTGACCTGTTTGTTGACTTGGCTTTCGAAGACCTTAGATAGGCAGGGCAGGATGGATATAGGTCTGTAACAGTTTGGGTCCAGGGTGTCTCCCCCTTTGAAGAGGGGGATGACTGCGGCAGCTTTCCAATCCTTGGGGATCTCAGACGATATGAAAGAGAGGTTGAACAGGCTGGTAATAGGGGTTGCGACAATGGTGGCTGATAGTTTCAGAAATAGAGGGTCCAGATTGTCAAGCCCAGCTGATTTGTACGGGTCCAGGTTTTGCAGCTCTTTCAGAACATCTGCTATCTGGATTTGGGTAAAGGAGAACCTGGAGAGGCTTGGGCGAGTAGCTGCGGGGGGATCGGAGCTGTTGGCTGAGGTTGGAGTAGCCAGGCGGAAGGCATGGCCAGCTGTTGAGAAATGCTTGTTGAAGTTTTCGATAATCATGGATTTATCGGTGGTGACCGTGTTACCTAGCCTCAGTGCAGTGGGCAGCTGGGAGGAGGTGCTCTTGTTCTCCATGGACTTCACAGTGTCCCAGAACTTTTTGGAGTTGGAGCTATAG